>NW_018108249.1:83659-100076 GCF_000183805.2 Loa loa
ACTTCAAATTATCTACAGAAAAACCTAAATTACACAATGAAATTTGAATTAAAAGAAGATATTATTAAGGAAATGAGTAACTGATTGCATTTCACACGATTATACGGATGTCCCTTCGTCTTTTTAAGCTAATTAAATTTAAAGTAGTGAAGAAGTACCAAAGATCATAAAATTTCAAATTAGCATCATCACAGTGATTTAATAATTGTCATCAATTAGTTGGAGGAAATCTTTGCTCTTTTTGCTTTTTGCTTTGATGGAATTTTTGTTACATTGAAGTTTTGTTGACGAATGGTACCATCAGTTAAACTAGCAACAGTAGCTTCACCGTCAGATTGCATAAGCTTCTGTTCCACCTGAACAGCCTCTCGATCGGCAGCACGAACATCATAACGATGACCACGGTGATATATTGTATTCCATAGCATGTCGTGAATCTTCGTCCTCAATTACGATTTTTATAGATGCTATTAAAATTGTTTTACCAATATAACTATTCTATGCTTTAATTACTTTAAAAATTCAATTCTAGTAAAATTCATAAATTTAAAAAAAAAAGGAAAAACGGAAACATCCAAAGTGGACTAAATCAACAACATGTAAAGTTCAATGTTATCACTAAGTTGTCAACAATTGCAATCATAAAGTTGTCAACAGTTGCAATATGTTCCATTTCATTTCACAATTCTCTTTTATATTCTTTCATATCACTACGATTACTTTATTGTCATATAATTACACTCTCTTTTTTTCTTAACTTATTATAAGAAATAACAGAATTACAATTCTTAAATTCATTCCATCAATTGTTATTTGAATTAAAGCAGCATATGCAAAATGGTCGGAAATTAATTTGAGTTAAATAAAAGTGCAAAATTTGGTACTGTTACAGTAAACTGTTTGTTAACATGTCTTGACAAAGTTCATTCACGTAAATCATTTTTAAAATTGACAAATTTAGAAAAAAAATGACGAAGGAAACAAACTTGACTTCAACAAAACTTTCCCGCCTGCGTTTTCGTTTTGAAATTGGTGACGAATTAGTATTTTCAACGATACTTAACGATTTACGATGAGCTTTTATTTTTTTAGTAATTACTTCTGACTGCTCATCAGACTGCTTTCTCTCGGCTCTCATCACTTCTTTCATATCAATTAATCTGAATTTTCGTTTTTTTTTTTTAAATTTCTCTCATTACTAATTCATTAAAATACATCTCTTGGTTCGACACAAAAAATTGAATTCAAATGAAATGACCAAACAGTACATTGACAATAAAAGCTTAACCATTGGCTATCCGAAAAAATTTAAGGAAAAAAAATGACCAAACATTTTCTATTAGTCATTCCGGCAAGAACAAATTAGAAAGGCATATTAACTGTTAAAAGTTGTAAACTTATCCGTCTTAAATTAACTGTAATAAAATTCGAAGGATAATAATTACGTAATGGATTAAGATTAAGATAATACAGAGAAAAACATTTGAAACGCGCATACTTCTTACCTGATCTCGGACTACCGTGGAATGATGAGTATAATGAAGTGAATAAATGGACATTATTCATCGTTTGCTATTAACCATATGCCGCCATTCATAACAGTCGGAACCTTTGGTAATGGTCATTAAGGGGTCAAGTACCAACTGCACATATAAATCTTGCGCAATATGAGCTATGAGAATAAATAATAAAATGTGGAAGATAACAATTCACTGAAAATAAATAATTCGATGCTTTTTTCAAGCGATAATTTCACGTTTAATTGGAAGTTCACGTCACATGACAAGAGGGGTTACGGCACTTTTGGGAGGAAAACTCGAGTTACGGTATTCTCAGGAGGAAAATCCGGGATTACGGTGCTTTTAGGAGAAGAATTGTATTGAGTTCTATATTGTAAACTAGATTGGGCTCATTTTCTTTGGTGACACCTGGAATTGAGGGGTGGAAAAAGAAAGAAGAGTGACAAGGATAGAATTATTAGATCAAAAATGAAGGAAATTATCGAAAATTAGCTTCATCATAGAGAAGAATGTAATGCATACGTATATATGGATATGAAAGTCGGAAAAGTGTCACATTGACATTCATTGTAGAGCAATATATAATGTCGTCAACTAGTCCAATCCGAACTTTCTTTGATTTAGCCGCTGAAGGTAGTGCAATTGGACGACTTACTTTTGAGGTTATATCATTTGATCTCAAATATGCTTCCTAAAATTTGATCCCAAGAATGATTAGAATATAATTTCAATTGTCATTTTTTAAATTATAAGAGAGGGGAAAGAGATTGTACAGATCGAAAAATATGATTTCTAACTTTCATCTCTTTTCTTCAACTTATCAAAGAAATCATTTAATTAAACTAAATTCAATATAAGTTAATTTGTTGAGTTTTCAAGTTGAGAAATGATATCTGTCCAAAGACCTGTGAAAATTTTCGAGCACTTTGCACCGGTGAAAAAGGATTCGGTTACAAGGATTGCATTTTCTATCGTGTTATCCCAGGATTTTGCGCATGTGTAAGTTGATTACTTTATGAGGAGGATAAGTTATTGATGGAAAAGATTTAAATAATTCATTTCATTTGAAGATAATTAAGTTGAAATAATTCATTTTATAAACACAAAAACATAAAGCCAAAAATGTTGAAAGAAAATTGTTAAAATAGGCTTAGCTATTTAAAATTAGAAAAATTTTTCATACCTAAAATACAGAGCGGTGATTTTGAAACAAACAATGCTAATCGAAGTGGTGGACATTCAATATTTGATGATAAATATTTTGATGATGAAAATTTCATCCTAAAACATGATAGTCGTGGAGTATTATCAATGGATAATTATGGTTGGCCTGATACTGTTAGTTCACGATTCTTCATTACTTTTGATGAAGCTCCATGGTAAATTCTTATATCTTTTGTTAACTTTAAACATTTTCATTTATTCATCTAAAGAAAATGTAATATTTTCCCAATGGAGATGTATTGTGTGATTTTCCTATCTTATCATTCGTTGTAATCTTTTTCGTTCAACAAACTTGTGATAACGCAATGTTGCTAAGGGTTTAATTATTCAAGACTAAAATTAATCTCAAAATCATCCTTTTTATCTGTTTTTTTTTTTTAAATTATTTTGTCACAGGTTGGATGATTATCATGTGGCATTTGGGAAATTAATAGATGGCTTTGATACATTTGATCGTTTGGAATCATATGGTATCCTGGAAGGATATGGCGCACAAAAAGGACGTACCACTGCGACAATTACCATTCAGAATTGTGGTCAAATTTTTTGAAAGCTCATTTATAGCTATGGAAAATAAATGCATATAAGCGTAACTGAAATAGGATAAAAAATATTAAAAGGAAAGAAAAAATTTCACTGATCATCTTATTGATATATGGATGATAGGAAAGTATTTCAGTTGACCAGAATTGAAGTGGACATTTCTTTCACTTATTCATCCCTCGATAGCTTTTTTTATTCAATCATTAGAGGGATGTCTCTAACATTGTTCGTAATTTATACTTCTGTTTTAATTTGATATTTAGTATTGTAATGTTAACATCATTATTAATTAATAAGTTTAATTGATAAGATGAGAATAAGTTGGATAAGTATTGAGTAAAATTTGAATATATATAGAGATTTGCAGATTCTTTCTTTACAGTAATATTTCCTCATTGTTTTACAACGTTTTTATTATAATTAGTTCAGATTTAAAATTTGTGTAAATCTCGAGAAGCGATGATTAAAATGATTTAATTAACAGAATAAACAAAGTTATCTGATAATAGTTCATTTGAAAATTACTATTGAATAATGAACGAAGTAAATTTTTGCAAAGGGAAAATATCAATACTCTTTTTTTAATAATTAATTTAATGATCCTTTTCACCGAAATCCTCCAAATCTGTAAATTTTTTTTTTTTGCTTTTTATTTCCAATGTTTTTTGCAAACAAACGTTGACAGATTATGATAGTTATGATCATGTATGATCAGGCACTTAATTATGATATTTTGATCATCTATTTAATTGCAATAATATGATCGTGGTATTCTGATTATGGTATGAGTACGGTATTATGATTGCGGTATTGAAAAAAATGGCATTAGAATTACATTATGGTGTTGTAATCAAAATTACGATATCAATTTAGTGACCCCTTTTTTTTTTCACCGAAAATTCTCGAAATCTATGAATTAATAATGAAGATACTCAAAATCCCGAAATAAACTTGATCTTATATCATTTCATTTCTCTGAAGAATTTATAACTCTCCCGAGTGAATGCTATTTAATCGGTATCCATACAAGTGAAAAGTAAAAATTATTGATTAATCGGGAGTAACCAAAAGCAGATGCGACATGTATGAAAAAGATGATGTATGAATGAATAGGTCAAATGAAAGGGACAGGCTTAAGAACCGATAATTATGGCATTTTGGCCTAATAACTAATAACTGAATGAATAGATCCATGATTCATTACAGCAAACTTGATGACTAGCATATCAACCAAGAGTGGTGGCACTTTTTGTTGTTATCGATAAATTAGTAATATATATTGAACAAAAAGAGAGAGAGAGCAAAGTTTACACCACAACCGGAAAGAAAAAAAAACGATAGGAAGTCGACATTATTTCAAATTATCTTCCAGAAATTATTTTTCCTCCTGAAAATTGCTTTCTCCAATTTTTTTAAATTATTTAAGCATAAGACAAACAACTGCATGCTTTAACTTCAAAAAATATTTTTCGTCCTCTTCTCCTACGCCTTTTCCAGAAATTTTACAATTCTCTCAGAAAAAGAAAAAAGTATAAGAAAACTAAACCCAATAAAACTTCCTAAAGCACTAAAAAGAGCAAAAATGCTATATTTATCTTAATCATTAAATTCACAAACGTATATGCGCAATATTATTAAAAAAACTAACTGAGAAAAAGAATTCAAAATAACTCTTTATTTCATCTTATATTTTTTGTTCAAAAAAGAACAAAGAAAAAAAAAAAAAAGAAACAAACATTATTTGGCAATGCGTAGTGAAAATAAAAAATACATTTTAACGTATGCAATTATTTGATAAAGTGATAAATTAGTTGGGCAAGAGAAAAAAAACAAATAAATAAAACTTGCATTGAAATTGAATTAAATCGAAAAATTGAAGGACAAAAAAAAAAAAGAAAAAATAATGTTAAGATAGTAATGCATACACTAGCATAATCGTCTAGTTCATCGAATATTTATTTAAGTACGTTGGTGACTCATTAATTCATGCTTAATTGCTTTCTCATCAATATCTGAGATATCACTTGCTTGTACTTGCATCAAACTTTCCAAACCCAATGTAGCTTTCAAAGCACGAACCGATGATGCATATAACATACGTCTACGTACCGGTGCTTCATCTGGACAGCTGTAAAAAAAGAAAAAAAAAGAAAAGATTACATTGAAACTTAAGAGGCTATAAAAATAAACGAAATCATATGCAATAATATTTAACAACTGTTAACATATGGTTAAATATCTGAAGAATTTTTCAAAACATTCGATAATGAATGTTAACGATGTTAACGTAAAAGTGTCGTAAATTAATCCTACATTAACTTCTTCAAGAAGAGATTGATACATGAACAGTACTATTCTAGCTCTTGTTCTCAACAAAATTTTCCTTACTTAACAGAATTGGACTTATTTCTTAATTTTTTTTCTTAATCATTTTTTTTTTTTGGCTCTCCCTTCCTTAGCAAATCATAAAGCAAAAAGTATGATACTTAAGTGTTCATATATCGTAAAATGAGATGGTAAATCATTTAAGATACCTATTATTAGTTATCGTCTTTTACTTTGGGACAAAAAAAAACTATTAAAAACTTACTATTGCACGAAAACAACTTTGGTAAGCCGTGATGCAGCATCTGTACCTTGTCGTTGTACCTGCACTTCAACATCCACTGCAGCATAACGACATTCCTTACCGTCACCTACACTTTTCCGAATTTCCTGTAATTTAACACACTCTCTAGATTATTGCTAAATCTTTTGGCATAAAATAAATATCAGTAATAGGTGAAGGAAATCCAAATTTAACAAATGGAAAAAAAGACAATGCAAAAGATATTAAAAGTAGTAATGTTTGAATTTAAACTGTTGTTTGGCAGATTTTGTTTTTATTATTGTTTGGTAATAGCAAAATCGTGAAATGTGTCATCTTTTATAATGTCATCTATAATGAAAATTTCCAGAAATTTTTCAAATTTTAAAAATTCAAAAATAAAATTTATTGTAATAAGTAAGTTGCACTTACTAACACACAATTTTACAGAAAATGCAACTAACCTCAACAAATTCGGAATACGGTGCATTCTTACTGCCAACCTTATCAACGATAATTGTCGTATCATCATCAGAAATTCGAAAGATTATATAAGAATGCTGATGCTTCTGATGCAATTCATCATAAGCTTTCTTGCAACTTGCATCCACTTTTACGCCTGATGCCTGTAAAAGAAAACAAACTATTAATATGTTACTTTACAAAAGAATTCAATAAATTTTAATTTTAAAAAAGGAATGAAGCCTAAATTGCTAATAAGAATCTTAGGATAAAATTAGAGAATTAAAATTTATTAAAGTCTATAGAAATGGATAGAATTGACAGATGCACTGCGGTATTATTCTATCAGTTTGAAAAAAGAAAAGAAAACCATCATCCTTAAATAAAATATCACTAGAAAAAATGAACAAGAGTAAAGGCTGCATTGCTGACAACAAAGTTAACATAAAATTAAAGAATTTAGGTTTATCTAAGTCCATCACCTATTTGTAAAATATCACCAAAAAAAAAAACAGTAAAACCTAAAAGTAAACCTAACAGTAAACCTAAACCTAAAAGATAAAGCGTATTTAAATCACACTTTTCTACAGTAATTTCTCAACATAACTTCTTGTCGTTTTGCTTCACTCCTCATCTGTTAACGAACAGTAATAAATCCTATCTTTCATCAATGGTATAATTTGTGAAATTTTTTACATCCTCACTCATAAATACATCAAATTTATTTTAAGAGAAAAGAAAAAGAAGAAAAGAAGCATACCATTCCGGATCAGAAATGTAAAACCAACTAAACTGATTCATTCAAAAGTTACAGAATGTAAAATCAAAACATGTGAATTGTTTTACGGGACCGCAAAAACTATTCTTATATTTTGATTCGAAGAATGCTGATAAAGCTGCCGAGAATTATTATCAATCTCATCATCCATCACTCAAATATGCATGCATGATTTTACTTTTAGTTTCTCGTTCTTTCTTTATGTTATTGTTGTTGTTGACAAATGATGCTTTAATCATTAGAAAGAGACAAAAACTTTTTATCAGCAAAATTAAATTTAATTTAAACAATGAAAAAAGGAAAAAAATGAACAAAATAAACCACACACTGCAAAAACAAATTGAAAAGATAAAAACGAATGTTATCGAAAAAAGGAAAAAAGTAAACACAATCAATAAATATGTTAACGCATAGTCATATAAGTGAAAGAAAGATGAGTAAATTTTCCACTTTAAAAAAAAAAACTCGAAAATTTAAGAATTCAAAAATTTAAATGCTCACAGTAAAACTCTGGAATACGTAAATTCAATTAATTTCATATACTTTCAAAGATTACCAGTGATAGAACTAACTCTCAACGTCTTCATTCACTGATCTGTAATCCGGCACAACCCCTAATATGTCATCATCGATTAATTCATTCCGAATCTTTTTCAGGTTTTCTTGATAAATTTGGAAAAATTTTACTACAAGAAGATAAAAAGTGACATTCACAAAAACTCCTGTTAGCCATAAAACCATTCTGGACGGAAAAAATTTTGTTCGTTCTCCTATAAACAAAACATGCGTAGCCAATTGAACGATCTGAAAACTACAATACGGTACTAAATGGGATTTGGTAAACCGTGATGATTTCTCTTGAGCAAAAGCTTCGAGATAAAAATATCACAATCATAAAGCATAATCGTTATGCAGACCAAAAACGCTGATTGAAAAATTCAATAAAAATAATTTCTACGATCGCTGCTGTAATTAAGCCAATAGATCCCATTCTACTTTTTATTCCAAAAGGCAACATAAAAACTCGAACAATTTGAATAAATATTTTCATAAATATATATTTTAAAGACGGATGGAATTTCCATTAAAGTACAAATTTTGAAGATTATTTTTCAGAATGTTAATTTTGGGTTAGAATGAAAAGGACAAAAAACACTCAGTGTTAACACATTAAATGAAATGCAACATTAATTTTGTCATTGGCATAGCATGAAATAAGGAACCAAACTTTTAATTAAAGCACTTATCGGTCGCCATACTTCTCAGTGAGCTTTGAAATTAGCTCTCTATGTGACATTTCAGATTCATCAGATACCTGAAAAACACAATTATACATTATTGAAGTTATCAAAATTGAAAGAACATTATATTGTAAATTAACAATAAGACAATAAAAACAAGAACTGTCCTTCAATTCGCTTCGTAGAAGTGGATAAAATGTATTCCGTTCACCTTAATTTATTATGTCTCAAAAAATCTCACAGTATCATCGATTGTTTTTAATCGTAATCATTGAAGATATATGCGTCTAACTTTCTGCCTAACTGTTATTCTGATAACAAGTGGAAAAGTTTTCACTGATAGGAAAAAATAAGTGTATAAAAAAAGCAACCCTAATTAATTAGGATTTGATTCCTCTCATCTTTTTGGAACTATGATTAAGTAATTGATATTTTTCTGCAAAATGTAAAAAAAAATGGAATACACAATTACAACAAATATCAGAATTACCTGAAATTGAATGATTTTCTCAGTACCAAGTGATGCCTTAATTGCTGATGCTGATGAGGCATAAACCATTTTTTTTTTAATTGATGCACCATCTGGGCATCTGTAATTGACTGAATTACAACGAAATGCATAAAAACAAAAAAACTCAAGCATCTCTATAAAACATCATCCGTTTCGTTGCGTTTTATAGCGTTGAAGAAACCTCTAATTGCTTCAAATTTTCAACGTCTGATAAATAAAATGAGCATGGACAAATCAGAAAACGCTATAAAACTAACATTTGAAGGAAGACAATTTTGTCCATTTTCGAAGTCCCTGCACCAACTCTCGAGCATGTGAATTTGAAATCAAAGACTGCATATCGGCAATCCTTGAAGTTATCCGTCCTTTGTCTTAAATCTTCTACGAATCGCCCAAATGCTTCTTTCGAATTTGTTTCGTAATCATCCACAGTAAGGTCTAATTCATCTTGGGCTACCGCAGCTTCAACAACTACTTCACGATCCTGCAAAACGTGAAATTAAGTTGGTATACATGTCCATTATATCTTAATTAGAAATAAGAGTTTATGAAGAAATCCTGTTCATGATTAGAATATTTTTAATAACTCGTTGCATCATCAAGGTGATTTCCTTACATTATCCACTTTTCTTAAATGTTGTAGAACTTGTTTGGATGAACATTTCTAACTGGATTTTTTGTTCATTTTTTATATTTCGCATTTGTAAATAAATGTTGAGTTGTGCTTGTTACCATCTCTTTCAAAATGCATCAAAGCATATTAAGGCAAAACTCTACATTCCTAAGAGCTATTTTCTTATGTCAGCTTTCTATAATGCCAACTACATAACTTCAAAAATTTTGCTAACGCTTCTAGTATATTCAGAGAGGTATTTATAAATCGTGACTTTCACTTTCCCTTTAATAATCGCATAAAAATCACCTCAACAAATCAATTTTACGAAATAAAGAGGAAAAAAAAAGATTGGAATAGAAAATGCAAACTTCTATTTTAAAAAGAATATATCTATATTCTTTGCTATCCGAAAGACGTTGAAATGATCGTTGAACATCAACATTAACGCTTACTCCAGACGTTGACTGCAACAAAACCAAAATTACTAAATTAATTCTGCAAAAAAAGGAAAAAGTTACAAAATTTTAATTAAAAAAAAAATAACATGCATTAAACAAAACACATCAATCGTTAAGTTAAGAAGAGGACATCTGGTATAAGTAATAAATTTTAATGGAGAATGTGTTAGCAACACTGCAACACACACTCGACAGTTTTATCGATAATTTTCAGGGCTTCCATAGATATATGAGCGCCAAAAATTCTTTCAGCATTCTCGCTGAAACAAACTTTCGTTCTGGAATGTTGAAAAATTGTTACTCTGTAGAGGAAGTACATTTATGTGATTTTTATTCAATTCATTTTTCGTCAAGTTACTAGTGACTACGGTAATTGATTCAGCATTCATTTTCACTTAGTTTTACATGGCTCATATGAATAAATATAGGTAAATTTACTTCAATATAAGTAAAAAGAAATAACACTATAAATGTAAGTAAAAAAAATGGAAAATGAATCAATATGTATAGTTTCATAAACCCTTAATTAATATATCTAAGAGTAGGATATCAAAAAAAGGAAAATAATCACACTAACCAAACAACAGTGATTGCTAAATTTAAAAATCTTCCCATTCCTAATGTAACGTAAGTATTGATATGGTTAACTAGTTTGCACATATTCACGCCAATTCGTATAAAAAATAATGTCAGAAATGAGACATCACTTATTCAGTTAATCCTTTCACGTTAAAATGTAACAACGTAAGAATTTTTTTTTTTTTTTCCAAGCAAATATTGACATATTTAAACGGACTTTAAGTAAATAAAATATAGAAAAAAAAAGAATTCCAAATGTCTAACACATCATACGATGTATTGAATAAGAAAGGTATCGTAAAACTTCGAAAGATATTAAATCATCACAAATATCTAATAATCCATACGATCGTTATTGCGATGGAGAAATGGAAAGATGCCATTTGTCCTAATCATTTTATTATGCAATCATATGATATATATATATAAGTTTTAAGGATTGACCAAATCTATATCCATTATCTAACCTGACAAATAACCTTACAAACTTCCTATCAGGTTCAGAAGTAGCAAAAACTATATATGCATACATGAAATATGTATGGTTTTGTCAAACTATAAGCAAGGATGACAGCTGTTCTTCAACCACATGGCCATTTCCCTCTGTCAATTTAACATAGATTAGAAGAAACGCTCCTCGAAGCAAAATCCAAACAGCATATGTCAGTGAAAGGGGAAATAAAACAAAAACTAATAAGGAGTAATGCTTAGATATATATATATATTAATACTAATGCAGTATTGAAAGTATTAATATTTTCATCTCTTTCTGTCTAAAATGCATATTTTTATCTAATCTAAAAAAAAAAACAACTTCCACTGGAAGTTGTAATCTTGCCATAAATACAAAAAGTAACCTAACAAATTAAATCAAAGAGGAGAAGAGGGAGAAAAAGAAAACAGAAGGTTGCCTTGTAGTCTGGAAGACACAAAAAAAACAGGATCTTTCACTTGTACTGTACCAAGATATAAGATACGCTTCTCGAAATTATAACAGAATTAGTCAAATTCCTGAACGAAAAATAAAAAACAACTTTTTTGACTAGATAACTGATATAGTAAAAAAAAGCAGAAAGTCTACAAAGATGTAGAAAGATCTAGAAAAATGTAGAAATGCGAAGGAATTATTTCAGCTTTTTCTTAATTAACAGCAAAAATAATTTATAATGGTCAGCTACCTATGCAATTTCCGTAAAACTTATCGAATGAAAACTACGACATAAACCACCATCAATCCTTGGAAGAAGAAAAAAAGAAACTTCAAATTAGAAAGGCTGAAATGATCGATAATTGTTGTAACAATTTTTTGAACCAATGGATGAATATTAAAAACTGAAGAATAAGATGCGAAATACCAACCATTATATAGTTGTAATGAAGAAACCAGTAAAGAGCAATTCAGTAGCAACAGTACGATAGTCTCGTCAATTCTAGTTCTTGATAGACGACAAGAAGCCTGAAAATGTTTCGAATTTATAAACTTGAATACTACTATATCTCTTCTACTTCTTCGTCTATTTTTATTCATTATCATGAATCAAGGGTCATCGTCAATTACTATTTAAAATACATCACCAAATATAAATGTGATTAAAATAACAACAACAACAACAACAACAACAATGGGAATTTTATTTTAGAAATATAAAAATACGCAGTTATGATATGTTTAGCAAAATCTATCCCTGAAGACTTCGTCAATGGAATTTTTTTTTTTCTCAGGCTAATAGTAACATCAATTAATAATAAACAAACCAGTAGGATAGAAAGCCAATGAAACATTTATTAAATTTAAAAAATGCATTTCCAAGATGGTGGTCCTATACGGTTTTATCCTCCTTAAAACAATATCAATACCAATCACTTAAAATTGTATAGTACAAAAAGGTAAGTTAGCTTTCTTGTCAAATTTTATCAATTTTAGCCTACATATGAAAAATCAAAATAAGTTGAGCAGCAATTACCATGCGACCTTACCCCTCCCCCCCCCCGTAAAACAATCCTTCTTCCCTTCATCGGTTACCATTTTAAAGCAATATATTCGAGAGGAATTTGATCAATAAAAGGAGAATAGTTACTATTATGCTTTTGACCGAAGAAAAAAAGCTTTTTCTTTTAGTTAATTCTCTAGGAAGGATATCAGGAAAATGCCTAAATCATCGATTAACACTTTTAGAAATATTTAAATTTTATAAGGATATTTCATGAACTAATCAAAAAGTAAGAAATAATTTCGTTTTTTTTTTTGATTGAAATTACATCGATTTCATTCTAATGCTTCTTTCCCTAAAATATCAAACCTGTAAGATAATATACAAACACATAAAAATATACTTTCCTACTAATCTTTACTCAACTATTTTAGTTGGAACATAGAATATTAGAAATGGACAAATCAATAAAGGATATATAGGATTTAAATTATTGATCTACATTCTAATTGTTACATACAAAAAGCGCTCATTCTATCATCATAGAAATCAATATCAATTGTAAAAATTAATCTAACATTATTATAAACTATTCCAAAAAGAATTCCCAATTTCAATCATTATTTTCAGAGTAGAATAGCGCACAATTAAACAACATGAATATAAAGGATAAATGAATTTGGCGCAAATTGGTAAATTGATCGTATTGCAACAAAAAATCAGTCAATTAGATTATAAACGATGAAGAAAAAAGAAAAAAAAAAGAAGACAAGTTATCGTGGCATCACAGAACAATGTGCATTTCCTCTCATTACACTTGGTAACGAACAGCATTTTCAACTGGAAAATGCGAAATAGACACTCCAAAATAAATGTCGAAGGGTTGGCCGCCTCTTCACGCATACACACACACACACACACACACATACACATACATACATACATACATACACATACACATACACACATACACATATATATATATATATATTTAAAAGATATATATATAGACGGAAGTGAACCGTTGTTGAGAGCTGTGCTGTTGGTAAGGATGAGTTGATGATGCTGGCTCATCTCCTCTTCGTTATACCCCGATAATCTGTCTTCTTTTTCGAACCATTCAACCCTTCTCTCAAACCAAAATCAACCAACCAACCAAACCAATCCACTACCACATACACCATACACACCATACATCATACACCACATACACACATCCATTACCATTACTACTTGATATACTAACAACGTCCACCAATTTCAGCATTATTCCACATCACTAATATCGATACCAATAGTTACTTACCAATAATATTTCTACTATAAACAAAATTTCAATTTCGATTTATCATATATCACATTAGCTCTAAATCATCCATCATATATTCATCCCATATTACTACATTATCAACGATAACAAATGTCATTTTCATAGAAGCGATTTACATTCTTAATATTCATTGATTAGCTATAACTTAACTTACTTCCCATTTCTTTTAGCATTTGAGTTAATCAAAAAGCTAATCTTATAAGCAGATGAAATTTCAAGTCTTACAACTTACGACTACAGATAGCAGTTGTCCAAGAATAATCTCAACACATTTCTTATCATCAATGTAATGGACAAATGCGCTACATTAGAATAGTCAAATAATTCACAATATGTGCTAAAAGCTTTACATCAATTGATCTCTTTTTATAGCAATTAAAATTCCATGTCTTCATAGCTAATATGTAATAGTCGGACGATATGCTTACCATCATAGGTGACATATCGTAGAAGAAGAAAAAAAAAGAAACAACAATCATTCACAAGAAAGTTATTGATGAAAAGTAACTAAATGAACGAAATGATATCGCATAAGTTATAAATGATAAATGTGGAATAATTATGAAAAGAACAAAAAAAAAAAATAGAACGATAATGATATATGACATAAGAAATAAATAATAGTAGTTCGATGGAAGTGTAAATGAAGAATACAACTGATAAGAATGATTTGGAAATGATTTGGATGAAATCATCATCAAAATGACAACAAACAATGAATAATCAATAGTTCTTGATGAATCAAGAATGAAAAATGTTTGTTGAAAAACAAATCGACATGATACCAATATGCTTACAATTTATCTGCCAATGATAAGACTCTAAATTAAAGTGTTATCTATCAAATTGATCTTATGTAATATTCTTCTTTGACTCAAAAAATGCCACATTATGAAAAAAAAAGCATTAACCATTTTGCTTTAATGTCCTAACTGTTATCGTATTTACAAAATCATACAATCCTAACTACATACTGATTACAATAAAGTGCAGCAAAATTTAGCAGTGTCATCTTTCGATTAGCAATGTTAGCCGGAATTCATATTCTTGGATTATTAAAATTTAATGAATACAGTAGGCTTGAAATCTATAATTTTATGAATCCTATAATCACTTATCTTTTTCTTTCCTAGTTATTTTGAATTTCTCACACTACTACTCTAACTATAAATATGAGTAAAATTTGACAAAGTAAATTCAGATGAACTGAATTGATATATTTTCCATTTTCCATTTATTATTTACTAACATCATTCTTTTTTTTTTCTGTTTTAATTCATTAAAAACTTACTGTAAAAGAATAATAAACAAATATTTCATAGGAACACTTCAAATTTTCGCAAACAACACAACAAATTGGGACTTTTAGTAGCATCTAATTTTTTGGTTCACAGTCATCAATTCATCAATCAATAATGGTGCTGTTGAAAATGAAATCAATAATGATAACGAGTAGCTTTCTCCAATTACTCAATTCATTCACTTCATCGATGAAAGGAAGGAGGAGGAGGAGGAGGAAGAGGAGGAAGAAGAGTAGTTTGCTGTATGGTAAATAAAGGCCAAAAATTAGTTAGCAGTTGCTGTAGTTTAAATTGCTCATCAAATCATTTGTCATGAAGAGATGAAAGTGAACGTTACCCGATAACAAATGCTTTCATACAATATAAATTCCCTCTTCTACCTACATCACATACATACATACACACACATACACAAACACACACACACACACACATCCATCTACATGGTTAGGTAATCATTCGAACCAAACGATTACAATCTTCAAATCAGATCATAACTGTCTTGAATATCCATGATTTGTTTCATAGATTACATCCAAAATCAATTGTCAACTAAACGAAGTGAAGTTATCATTTTCAAACTTATTTCTTATTGCAAAATACTTCTGTAACATTATGTGTTACAGAAAATCCTGTAGAATAATGATTAAGAGTAAGAAAGAAGATAAAACATAATGAAATACGGATAAGAAGTTTTAGTTGAATAAATTATTAAATGATATAATTGTAGAATTCAAATATGTTTAAATTTAAGTTATAACCTTATCTTTCAATCAATTAATCAATCAATCAATCAATCAATAACTATAATCTATTAGTATGATCAAAATATTGGAAAGGATAGAGATAATGATATTTGTAATTTGTTACACAGATAATAAAACTATTATTAAGTAAACCTTTTAATGAAATTAAACTTATTTCAAGGAAATAAAAAATAAAACAAAACGTAACGATGCTACGATCAACATTATATTAATATTAGATTGTTTGAATAATCTAAATAGAAAAAGATCACAAGAAAAATATCAAATACAAATCAATCATTTACTTCAAACCTATTCAAATGTATATCTAATTTAAAACTTGAGATCATTTAATAATTAAAATATCTCATACATCTATCGAATAATGAAACAAATGGTATAAGCAAAAAATAATCATCATTGAGAATATCGATATATTCTCAGCATTAAACAAATCAATCAATGATTAATGAAATTAACTTCAGAATAGCACCTGTCGTTTGTATGCTATAGAACGATAATGATTAACGAATAGATCAGTCATCTGACATGAACAGGTATAGCTTTCTCCCTCTCTCCCTCTCTCTCTC
>NW_018108249.1:100205-108612 GCF_000183805.2 Loa loa
TCCTCCTCCTCCTCTCTCTCTCTCTCTCCTCCCCTCCCTCCTCTCTCTCTCTCTCTCTCTTCTCTACATATATAGAATGTACACCTATATATATATAAGAGATGATGTTAGAAAGGGTTTCTTTTTCTTTTTTTTTTTGTTGTGTGTATTTGCTTCAAAAATGAAATTTGAAGAGGGGAAGAATGAGATGATTACTTTAATGTGACATGGTAGCAGATGTTCTATTAACTAAGCTTAAGATGTATCCAGAGAAAAAGAGGAAATGACTAATTACCAATGAAGCATCTTCTCAATTAAATGCAAAATGCGTTAAAAATGACAGACAAGCAGTATAGATCCAGCAAAATAACACCCTTAGAGAATCTTTCAATTATCATAAGATTGACGACACTGTACGATAAAATTATGCATAATTAATTCTGATATTTTATAAGGCATCCATTTAACGGATCAACATGGACATTTCCGGTCCACTTATACGAACCAATTTCTAAGTCAACCTAAAAGATCACGTTCATTAAATGTGGTATACCACCCAGAAATATGAAACGGTTTACAATATGAGGAAAAAAAAATCCATGGAAGCCTCGCATCTTGGTATGTGACATCTACCGTTACATCCCATAAATGATATAAATCAATAAGAGATATGTGCGTCATGCCAATTTCGTAACGAGGAAACCAATGACCAGATATTTAAGACCCCTAGAAAGCCAAAAATGATTGCAAACGCTCAATAAAAATTTTATTGACCATGCAAAACTTACAACATAATGTAAGCAACAAAATCAAATTGTAGCAAACTTCTTACAATTGTCAAAAAAACCCCTAAATAAAGTTTCAAATTTGAGAAATCACTGGTATATTGGATACAATGCAAAGTATACAAATATATTCATACATAAAAATTTCACTATAAAGATAATTTAGAACTTCCGAATGGTAACATTAAGAATGCCTGCCTGCTTCGGAAAGACAAGTTGTGTGAAGATTTGAGGTACTCACAAGCAGTTTGAACAGTATAGTACAGGAATGGACATTCGAAGCCAATCGTGTTCTTGCACCAAAACGTCACTGAAAAGGACAAATCAAGATAAATAACAAAAAATTCATATTTTTGAAATCCATAGCAACATTGCATATTTTATAAAGAATCCTAATCTGTAAAGTAACTATCAATTAACTGGGAAGAACCACTGCCAGTTTACATGACAACAATACATTTCACTGTTAGTTTGTATGCAGTTCGCGATATCTTCGATCTTATACTACTTTCAAAGAAAGGAAATTCTAGAGATTTACATTAATTTTAAAGTACCAGAAATACTCAAATATTATTTACTTGTCCATTGAAAAGGCGCTCTAAAGTTTCCGGTGTATCGCTATGTTTCAACACGTTTTTGGACCACAAGATCAATCGGAAAAGATTCTCTAACTTCGGTGCAGACGGTTTATTTAGAGCTTCAAGAATGGCGCTATTTACATCGTTGGCAACCTATGAATAGCAAAATAAGGAATTCGAAAGGTCAAAACAATTTCAAAATCAATCAATCGATCAACCAACTGATGAAGCTACTTGGAATATATACTTGGAATCAGTTCACTGATTATTTCTTTTTCAGGTTAAAGAAAAAATAGTAGTGACATAATTTCAGTTTCAAATTCATGATGTAGATGTCTTAGTAAGGAAAGATGCAAAAATGAAAGAAATGAAAGGACTACTAAAACCATGAAATAAAATCGCAATGAGGCAAGTCTAATACGTTTTTAACAAGTTTCCTTCATGTTGGTGAGCTATTGCGAAAAAAATGCTTATGAAAAAAGAGAAAATAAATGACTAGAAGGATATCATTTTAGAAAAATGAAACCTACTTCACTCTCATACAGATATTGTCTGAAACCTCTATTAGTTTTATCATATTTTAAAAACAATGATCATTGTGATACGAATGATAAGAATGATAAACCATCTGACGATGACTCATTTCTAATAGATATGTGTATGGCGAATCCTCA
Organism: Loa loa; assembly: GCF_000183805.2. Lineage (NCBI taxonomy): Eukaryota > Metazoa > Nematoda > Chromadorea > Rhabditida > Onchocercidae > Loa > Loa loa. The sequence goes on from NW_018108249.1 coordinate 102,222, forward strand.
GGTTTTTCAAAAGCAATCATTGCAAAAGCTTTTTGCATTTCTTTTTCCATTTCAGGATGTGCATCCACTTTTTCAACAATAGACTGCGTAAAAGCAACGGCTTCTTCTACCTGAAAATCCTGCACTGTCAGAAAACGCAAAATGAATCCATTATTCTCCTTCTTCCATAAGATACTTCATTAATTACTCATCTGTTCAACATGCCCAGTGTCAAGGCTAAGGCCAATTTTTAAAACAACCTGCTTAATTCTCCTCCTATTTCAGTTGCTCATCGTTTGATTAACGTATTAGCTACTATGAATAAACGATATGCCTTACCCATTAACTTCAATTTTTCAACACCAGTAAAATTGATGAGTGAATAAAATTAATGCCAATTCAAAGTAAATGTTATCAAATTCCAAAACGAGATAAAACATAACTATAGACATGTTATCAGTTTTCGGCATTATCATTCAAGGTAGTACCAAAAAATAACTATCAGTAGTGTGGATTCTCGAAAACTTGAATTACTGTATAAACCGCTATTTTGCTGAATAATGGCAGGCTTCGATTTACAATTCAGCAAACTGTGATATTTGTTTTTTTATCCATTGCCACGACATTTAACAAAAACTAAAGATTTAGAAAAACAAAACCAGTGGAAACAAATAACTTGAACTTACCATTTTGTTGCGAATAAGTTCAATGAGATGTTGTTGAAGTAAACGAAGATGAAGAACTGGATTGCGTTCCAACAAATCGGGCACAACATTCACAACTTTTTCAATTGCATTTTGTATCTAAACATTCAAATTAAAACTCCAAGAGATGAGTCGTCATCAAAGGTTGCAAAACTCCACATTTTTTAACCTCTCTCGTCCCGCCCTGAAATTCCGTAAGATGCTAATCTATTATTATGTATATGCTCATGATTCATATGACTAATTCTTTGTATTCAGGATATCTAAGACCCGTGCTTTTTAACCCAAAGTTTCCAAATAATAGTGCTCAAAGTTAAATAAGTGAAAAACTGGAAGCTGATAATCCTGCAATAATATTAGAATTGTTAGCAATACAAACCTTCCCTTCTACAATATCATCACGAATTCGCATTCGCTGATCCAAATTTTCAATTGCATCTCTCGGGAACGGTATAGAAGCATCTTCGCACAAATATTCTGCTGCCTCCCTGTATCCCTGGGAGATCAGATAATCCAACACAAGGAATTTCATATATTCTGGACTGAAAAAAAGCATCAAGTCATCGCACTGAAATAAATTAATCAGTCGAGTAGAACAGGATGATTTTACGTTCTATCACGATGTCATGCTTAAATGGAAACGTACCTGATGTATAATCGCATAACTTCCAAAAAAATATGTTTTCACCGAATGAATCAGCGATAAATTGTCTCCTTACTATAAATTATAGTAAATTTCTAAATTTTTACTCCAAAATTGTCAGTGTGATGAAGCTTAAATCACGCTGCACGTTGTCATATATTTGAACGTGTTATTATTACATCAAGCAAACGTTCACTCCATAATGTTTATGGCCTAACATTCGATTTTTGAAAAAAAAAAAAGAGAAAATCCATATCAAAGGTTAACAACACACAAAAGAAAAAAACTAACGGCAACTCATCCGCAATCATTCCCTGAAATCGACTGTACCATCCAACAGCGCCAGCTGTGTTATCGGACGTTGTGCTAGCCGGAATTTCTCCATTGCCACTTTCCTCCATTTTCCCTAAAAACTGATTCTGAAAACGGAAAATTTTTGAAGGTACAGTGGAATTTTTGAAGGTACAGTCTACAACACAGGTTATTGATTGGCTACCTCTTAAAAGCGATTTCCCATTGTACAATAGCTACCTGTATCAATCGCAACTCCTTCATCATATCTAATTCTTCTAATTCTCCTCAGTCTTATTTCCCTGTTCCCTCCTTCCATCCAACGATTTACTCCATACGACAAGAAAATTCATTGCTAATTTTATTCCGATAACAAACATGAATATAACCGAACCTTATTCCAATGCTCATATATCCGAATGTCCACTACTTTACTCATCATAAACTTACTTCAAACAACACGTATTTAGCACGTACTTATGCAAAGCCCCTTGTAAACAGAAATCGGACATCACGAAATGTTAGATCCTTCGAAAATGCACATAAACTTTTCGAAATGCACGTAGACCTGCCCAATTAACTGACCCAAAAACACAAATGGGAGATGAAACCCCCTGAAACGCACGTAGATCTCCCCAAGCGCACGTAAATGAAGCAAGCAAAAATGACTTGTCACTTGTCAATTGTCACGTAACTCGTCACTCCGCCACGTTATGCCCCGCCCACTTGTAGCCTTTAATTTTTTTCATGGCTTCGTTTCATTGCAATAATTAGAGAGATTGAGAGAGTTTAATGGGAACGTGAAGTGTACACACGTACACGTACGTATGTGCATATAAACATATACACCATACGTACACGGATGGATGCAATGCATGCGCAGATAGTAATGCAAATTTACACTGACACAGTAGCAAATGTTTATATGTAAATATATGCAAATGAACACGTACGTGAAAAGTGTTGACATGTTGATGACTGTTGGTGGATAAAAGATGTAGGAATGTTTGAAGAATGATACGATTTAAAGAGCGCTAGAGAGAGCTGTACAAATGCGCCAATAAAGTATGGAATAAAAATACATGAAAGAGTAGCATTCATTCATTACATCTTATTGTTACCTTCCTTATAGGTTGTTTTCTTTTTTCTTCTTCGATACTGTAAGGTAAACTTGGCTAAGAAGTGAACTTGGCTAAGAAGCCTAGCTTTAGGATTGGGAATATATAAAATGGATATTATATTTTGGGATTTAATGAATTTGAAATAATCTGAAAGACTTTTATATCAACTCTTAAATACTCAAAACAGAACTGAGTGTACTAAGCCAAAACTTACTTATCTCTAATTTTAAAAATGGTATCATCCAACATATAGCAAATATTGACTAGTCACTGTGTGTCACTCAGTGTCATCAGTGTCACTTACCTAGGGATAGCAATTTTACAATGAGATGAAGGATTCATGGCTTAACATCTTCAATTCTAGAATGCTCATTTATCTTAGCTTTAACTTTATGTGAGAGAAAAAGGCAAAGGTGACAATCTTTTGTCACTTTTTCTTTCTCATCATGAATATGATACTCCTGTAAAAAGTAAAACATTTGAATTAAAAGTGGAACAAAAGGAGTGCAAAAGTTAATGAACTAGAAAAACGGAATAGTACTGTACTCAGTTCTGTAGTATTACAATCAGCATTTAATACTGTATTCAAAAACGGACGTAAAATTTCTGATTCACGTCTTTTGAAGACGAAAAAGCGAAGGTAAAATACTCCTGAATTAAACGATAATTTCAGGGAAGTACAAAGTCAAGCTAAATGACAAAAAAGCGTTCTTCCAATGGTTTCATGTATTTTGCTGATGCTCGACGAGCTTTTTATGAGTCAGAAAATAAAGGTATACATTTGACGGCTAAAAAATTAGTCGAACGTGCTACACGTGACTGGAAGATGATGAGCGAAGATGAACGTCAGAAATGGCGTAACGAAAGTCGTCGACGTCGTGATGAGGTGTGTATTTTCCTTAATGGAATCAAATAACAATTTATATCGTATTAAAACAAAACTAATTTAGGATAAATTATTGAATTTAATGAATCATGCATAAAATTATCTTATATGATTCATTAAGTTCATATAATTTTCCAATAATGAAACTATATGATTTTGTTAGCTAATCTTTACGTAACATGATACTTATCAGAGTACCACAGGAAATATCATAAAATTTATCTTACCTATCAGCTAATGATAAGTTAAGATGATTTTTCAAACTAATAGCTTCTAGACTTTTCTGATGCAAATACAACTGTAAACTATTTGCAGCTCTAGGAGATGAAGAATTCGTACTTTTGCGTATTTATTTTCAAAATTAGTTTTGTTTAATTTCCATCTTTTGAAATATTGCTAAATTATGGATTCATTTATCTTCTATCATTCTACTTATCTTTTGATAAGCTATGGATTCATTTATCTTCTATCATTCTACTTATCTTTTGATAAGCTATGGATTCATTTATCTTCTATCATTCTACTTATCTTTTGGTAAGCTATGGATTCATTTATCTTCTATCATTCTACTTATCTTTTGATAAGCTATGGAATGATAAGAGCGTAAGTTTATTGAAAAAAAAGGAAAATAAAATCATTAGCTATGAATGCCTATATCAATAATCATGGATAACATTTTTTACATCTTTAAATGTTGGCTGATATCCTTCTCGCTTCCATTTGATATCATTCCTACATGTTCAACAACTTCTAAAAACTATCATTATCATTTTGCAAATACCAATAAATGGTCAAATTAGCTAATGAATAAAATAGATTTCTATTCTCTATCAAATTATAATAGTATACAAAAACATACTGGCAAAAATAAGAGCGTAAGTTTATCGAAAAAAAAAAGGAAAAATAAATTGTACTGATTAGGACGGGAAGTTCTAGAATCTTTTTGTCATCCAAATGTTTACAATATGTTTACACTGATTAAAGATATCTTCCTCTCTCTCTCTAATATATATCATGAATTTGTCAGAATGGTTGTAATTTAAGTTTAAAATATTTTCTGCTGAATTCATTAAATTTAAAATGCTTTGAATCTACTAATTTGTAAATTTGAAATTTTGAATCAAATTTTTTTTGCAATTAAGGAATTAAAGAAATAATTTTTATCAAATTTACTTCTAATCGAATAGTATTCTATTCAATAAAATGCTAATTTAGTATGAGCAACAAGTTTATCAAATGCAATCAATTTCAATTGTAAATAAGTCAAAGGCGCGACCGATATCCAAACTGGAATTGTCATTACAACCAAAAGCATTTTCCTACAGATTAACGGAATCAAAACGTAAATCACTCCGTCAAAGCATTTATCAGAAATTAATTTGGCGAGAAAAGGAAAATATGGTGCGAAAGATTTGTTATATTGTCCTGAATTCTTGTGCACAACACAAATTTTTCCACCTTATCCTTCTATACTGTATTATATCAAGTAGCATACTATTGCATTACGACGTGCTGCTGCATCTTGCCAAACTATCCTTTATTATGTTGCATTAAGTAAAGCACAAATCATTGATAGCATAAGTTTGGGAATCACAAATACTCAATGAAATACTTTTGATCAAATAACACAAAATTAGTTAACAGGATAACAAGTATGATACGATACAGTAAAAGAGAATATTATCATGGTGTACTGTATTGTATTGTATTGCACAGTATGTGAGGGATATTACATTTGTCGTTGTCTCAATTATCCGTTAAGTTGTATGGTACAGAATATTGGTGTTTCGTTGTGCACAAATTACTCTTGCCTTAAAAAAAAACAAAATTTGCATAAGTACGAAGAGATTTTCCCTTGGACAGTATGATTTATTGGTTAAAATTAATTACAAATATAGTGAAAGTTAAAATGTTCGTTGTAGACAGAAGCGCTTACAAAGAAAAGATTTGGACTATTAACAGTTCGACCTTATTGCATTTTTGAATCAAATAATAACAATAAAGAATTAATTTGTCCACCAGCTGAAATTTGCGCTTATGTGATGAGTCTTAATGAGGGAATTGTTGATAGTGAACGTATTTTAATACGTCATGACTATCCTGCCAATCATCAATTTTATCAATTTTCACAAATTTCAGGTATATATTTTTTGGGTTTAAATTTAAAAAAGTTTTATATAAATTAATGAAATATATTCTAAAAAAAAATTCTAAACCCAAAACTCTAAAAAAAAAATATCTCCTAAAATTTATTGAAAATTTTTAGTAAAATTTCAAAGAAGTAATTCAAAAAATAATGCTAGTTTAAATCATTCAATTGTTAAATTTTTTTCTTTTTCAAATCATACATACGTATGTTTAAATTGAGGAAATGATAAAATACAATTGAATTTTTTTTTTTTTTTTTAGAAAATGGCTTTTCTGAATTATCACAAACATCGAATCATTTAAATGTTCATCATGCATGTTTTCGTATAATAAATGAAATGCGAGGATGTTGGGCAAATCTAATTTTGGTACCAGCATCACAGTATCAAAGTTTAGCTGCAAGTTTAGCTTGGATTAAACAAAACGTGATATTTCCTTAAAAAGTGATTTAACAAAAATTGCATAATTTTTTTATAATTGAAGGAATTTTATTGCAATGGAAAAAAATTAAAATTTAGAATTTATTTTTTCTTTAGAAATTTCTAAATTAAAATTAGCCAAAAAAAAAAAAAAGAGGAAAAATAGATAGAAGAAAAAATGAAATAGATAATGCTAATTT
>NW_018108249.1:109120-131301 GCF_000183805.2 Loa loa
GAAGGAAAAATAGATAGAAGAAAAATGAAATAGATAATGCTTTAATTTTTTTTTTATTCGATAATAAAATTAAAATATCATTTATCTTATCAGGAGATACGGCATCAATTCGTATAGAACGTTTAATATGCATGGAAGATATGATTGCTATCATTGCACGTATCTTTGAAACGGATGTTGATGATAGTTCACATTGGGAACAAAATATTTCAACAAATTTACATTATGCATGCGATTTGCATACTGCTGCACCAAGTAAATGTCCAATGGTTGTTGGAAAATCTGCATGGTATGATAAATACATAAAAATAACATTAACAATTATTTTAACGTTTATAAAATATGATTGAAGTATTTGCATGCATAAATTTTGCACTACGTAATCTTTTATTGTTCAAATTAAATCACATACATGCATATTTTATTATTTGAATGAAATTATCAATATTATCAATATTATCAAAATTATCAATATTGATAGGTTAATGTGTACTTTATTATAAACATGTGTACTTTATTATAAACAATAATTTTAGTCAACACTTTCTTGACATACTTCAAAATTTGGCGAATCATAATTATCAATCACGTGAGGAATGTATGTTTAAAATTGATAACACGAAACATTACATAAATCCAATTACACATTCAGTACGATATAATCGTATCAATCCATTTCAAGTGATATCATATCATGATCATTCAAATGATGATTATAGTAATAACAACGATGAACCATTCAGCTTGATTCGATTACATACTCGTTCGTTCACATAATCTTGTAATATATCTAAAAAATATTTATTGATTTATTTCTTTTCTATTCTAGTATGTATTCATAAAATAATAGTAAAGGTAAAAATATAAATATTCTTATTATTGATAATTAATTAAAATATATCGATATTTTTTAGCAAATAAAACGCAATATGTAACGAAATGGTTAAATTCATTAGATGTAAATATCCCAATGTTAGAGAATGATAACATTGAACAAAATGATTTTCAAACAAATTATTCAGGTATATTCATTTTCTAGTTATTTCTATTAATATATCATTGAGATATCAGTAAATAATTGCTGAAAAAGATGGAAAATTATCAATTTTAACAAATAAAAAATACTTTTATACTTTAATATATACATAATATAAATATATAATATAAATACTTTAATATATACTTTCAATTTCAATTTACTACCAAAACTTCATTATTATCATTTCAGCATTTACAGAAAATTTTCAAAATGAGCTTTTCAATGATACGCGACAATTCTGTTGATATCATTCATGCTAATTCACATGATCAACCTGTGATATTTGTAGTGTCACATCTCTTAACTTTTTCGCTATCTTTTTATCTATTGCTTCATTTTTTCACTTAATTTTTCATTTCATTTATCACAAAACGGAACTTATTTCTCTCAGTACTTATGATTGTAAATAAATTTTTATAGCAATAAAAGATGACAATTGTGATCATAATTGACCTATGAACTATCTTCCTTTTAACGTTTTTTTTTTTCTAGTATCAGAATGTGAAAATTGATTGAAATTAAATCTATGATTAAATAATTCCGGAATTATTACTGAAAGGATTAAAATCAGATTGTAAGCATTAGAATGGAAATAATTTTGATCAATAATAGCAAGATATTGTTCGGATAATATTTGGACCACCCACGAAGCTTTAGAAAGGTTACGCAGTAAGTGAAAGCAGAACTGATGGTTTATTACTCTAGAACGGATGAAAACATGTTGATAGGAGGAAAGAGAAACCTTCAATGGATATCGAAATTGAAATTTCGAAAATGGTGACATGGAATAATTTCCAAGAAAGGTCAATTTTATTAATTTTTTTCCTCCTTTTCCTCATTTAAATTTCAATCATAAATTTTATTGAAATTTTAGAATTTCCTAATTTTTTCTTTTTTTTTTATATTTGTTAAAAGTAAATATGATGGATGAATATTTTGTTTTTTTTTTGTAAGAATTATTGGATGGTAATATTAAGGTAGCTCGTTTAGGATAGCTGATTGCTAGAACTGTCTGAGTGATTATTCATTTATGCAAATTTTACTACATCATTGTTTAATCCAATCTGCTAACAAACGTTTATTGTTACATGACAGTAATAAGGTAGGATGTATATTGGTAAATTTTGAATCAATATTTGTTTTTTTTAAAATTTTATACAATTTATGTTGAAATATATTTATTTCAGTTGGATGCGCTATTGTGGTACGGTTCATTTCCAGTATTACTAGTAAATTTCAATAAAAATTTGTAATAATTTAGTTCATTTTAAATAAAATACTTTTCTTTTTTTAAATTTTAAAATAATTTTTATCGGAAATGTATTTTGTATATTCCTCTCGAATTATTCCAATTCCTTCCAATGTTATTGCCCTAAGGATTTACACATTCATCGATACAACTACAACAATTTTTCCATTTTTAATTTCCTTCTCTTTCTCTCTCTCTCTCTCTCCCTCTCTTCAATTCCTTCATTTATGTTTACAAATCTTACTAATTAATGCATTTAAATGTTTTGAAAAATTTAATTTATATCAAATTTGGAATTGCTAAAACTTCGAATTTGCTATAATTTGCTTTTATTCTCTTTCTAACTCTTAAATAGTATTATAGGTTCAAATTTATTAATTAAATTTAGAAGAGTTTTTTCAAAAATATCCCCTTCTCTTCTCCTCCACTCTCCAGAAACTCTATCCGAAAATAATTCACTCTATTGTGGTGACGTCATAGTCCTTAATTTGCATAAATCTTCTCGCAGTCATGCTATCATTTAGAAGTTTACGGTAGTGAATTGGTTTACGATTTCCTTCTGAAGTCGAGTCGAGCACACTTAGCAGCATTTCGAAATTTTTATCATCTATTTAACGGATACGTCTATCAGTTTGCAAAATCTCTTCACAGTATTTTTTTTTTTTACTTACTATATTAATTAATTAATTCATAGTTTTATTATGAGATTCCATAAAATCATGGTGCATCGTGCAAATGCAAGTGCATGAAGTAATAGAAGATGTAAATTATTGTTTAACTTTTATAAGTGAACAAACTTTATCTTTTAACAATTTTATCATCTATCAAACATCATCACTTCAAACTGCTAATGTTTTTCTGTAATTTAAAAAAAAAAATTAGAACAAATATCATAAAGCTAATATTAAAGTTACAGATAAATCGTTTGAATACTGATAAGGATGATGGCATTGGATGGAGATATACGAAAACGGATGACAATGATGAATAATCGCATAAATCGGCCATCAATACCAAGCAGTCCTTCACATCCACCTTGTCAACGACCAACCTATCCAGTAAGCTTTAATTTTGTTTTTCTAGGCCTATGAAAATGATTTTATCAATCAAAGGATGAGATTGTATTCAAATCATTTCCCTTTTTTAATCTGCAATATTAGATACTTTTTCGGATATCACAATGTTTCTCTTCCTTGTCTTCATAATAATTACTTGATATGGTAAAATAGATGTTTTTAGTGAAAGAATGAAATGGAATTCGTATGTTAACCATTTACTTTAGCAAAAGCAAAATTGTTTCAATCAATTTTTCTGAAATGTTGTAAAAATTTTAATTTAATTTTTAAAATTGTTACAATTAATTTTAACGAATGACTTACTGAATCGTTGTAAATGATGTAAAATGTGCTTTGCTACTTTTTAAGGTATCATCATTCGTGCTTAATCCACATATACCATCAGATACGCGCTCACCAAAATCACTATCAGATGGAAGTATAACTAATTCATCTAGTTCATGTACCAGCTCTTTGCAACAGCATTTTTATGGGTATCAATAAATTTTACAAAATGCTGATCATTTTTGAAACCTTTTTAAAAATTCATTGATTATGACACATTTGACAATGCTTTTCATATTAGCAGAAGCTTAGGTCTCATCATTTTACAGTGATATAAAATATAATAAAGTTCAGATTCATATCTTAACCTATGAATTTGCTTTATGGTACAAATCCTAAATCAAACTTTCTCATAAAAGTGATTATGCACTATTTCATCTTTGTTTTAGGAAAAGGAAAAAAAATCAATCTGTTTTATACCATAATAATATATTTACATTTTATTTAGTAATCCGGTATTAAAATTTGGTAATAAAACCGAAAATGCTAACGGTAATGATTGTGCAATACTCATGCCACGTGATCAACTTTGTCAACCGTTTTCTTCATGGTCCCCTGCATCCTTAATTAATAACAATGGTAATTCATTTGAAATATATATATATCATCAATTTTTAGAGATGAAAATATCTATTATGAATCTTTTTCTGTTATAGCAAAAATGGAAACGGGTGATCGTCGAAATTTATCACGTAATCCAGGTGTTCCATCTACTCCGGAAGCTTATTTCATTATGGACGAATCACTTGAAATTTTTGCTCGCAAAGTTTTCGTTGGTGGACTTCCAATTGATGTTACGGAAGGTAATGAGGATTTTTTTTTCTTTGAATTTAAAATCCATGATATTCAAATGAAACTTTTAAAAAAAAACTCAAAAATTTGCATTTTTTACCACAATCATTGTTATCATATGATCACAAATAAAAGATAAAACTAGAATATGCTATCATTAAGCTAGAATTGAACAATTTTTTGATGATAATTATTCTGGAAGATATCAGTTATCATTAGCAGATATTATTAATAACACGTTTACCAATGTCACATTGCTATTGCTAATGAATGGTAGATCCTTTGCAGATGAAATAACATCAACATTTTCACAATTTGGTCCGGTACTTGTTGATTGGCCACGTCGTCCTGATACTGGTGTTAAAGAACGATCCACAGGTATTGTTGATTTGTTGCTTTTTGTTATCAGGTAATTTTCTGAACATTTGAATATGTTACTTTTGATTACAAAAATATAAATTTCATTCATCTGATTAAACTTCCATTTTTTGTGCTCAAAAGTTTTACTCTTTACAATGAATACAAAATAAAATATTAATTCATTTGTTTTGAAATGCAAATAATAACACAAAAATAACATTAAATTATAAAACATCCCTATTAAGCGTCATTTTTTTTCTTTTTTTTTTTTAGTCACGTTATATGACTGGCTATGTTTTCTTGGTGTTTGAAGATGAGCGTTCAGTGCAACTGTTAGTGAGTAAATGTCATAAAGAGGATGACAAATATTACTTGTTTGTTTCTAGTCCAACGATGCGTGATAAACCGGTGAAATTTTTTCTGTTAATATAATTAATTATATGAATATATTTAAAATTAAATTCGACTACATCTTTTAGTATCCTAAATTTTTAAAAAAACTTTTAGTATCCTAAATTTAACGTACATTACTTCTGATACAAAAAATAATCACAATTGTAAGGTACAAGTACGACCATGGCGTTTGGATGATATGGAATTTATGCTTCGAGAGGATATGCCATTAAATCCACGACGAACTATTTTCATTGGCGGTGTACCTCGACCAACGAAAGCTCGTAATGTTCTAATATATATATATATATATATTGGGATGCGAAATATTTAAAAGTATTACAGGAAATAAATTTATTCTACTGATGAAAAATGTATTTCAGAAGAATTGGCACGTGTTCTAGATCATCTTTATGGATCAGTTTGTTATGTTGGAATTGATATTGATCCAGAATTGAAATATCCAAAAGGAGCAGCACGAGTTACATTCACCACTGAACAATCTTTTATTGCAGCTATAAGCGGACGCTTTGTGCATATCCCTCATGCTGATATGAGTAAACGGGTAATTAATTAATTTAATTAATTAATTTATACCTTTTCCAACTACCGGAATAATACATCTATCTTCCTGGCATAATGTCACTTTCTTGTAATTTTTTAATTAATTAAATGATTTCAAATTATTAATACTTGGTGTAGTATTAAAAATAATGTTTCAAAAGTATCTATTTAATGCTAGGAAATATGTATCAGAATTATGAAATAGGATATAACTCAACAATTGAATCAATAATCAAACTGTATAGTATACCTAATCTTGTATTTCAAATTCTGTTTTAATTAAGTGTAACACAACTAATTGATACTTTAAAATGAAAACATTTAATATCAAATATTAGTTTTGTATTAGTTTCTTCTTTTTCTCGAGTTATATCTTTGTAGGAAAAGAAGAAATGCGAAAAGTTAAATGATTTTAGGATTGATATAATTTTTTTTTTTTCTTTTCAGGTCGAAATAAAGCCCTATGTAATTGATGAACAGATGTGCGATGAATGTGAAGGTGTACAATGCGCTGGTCGTTACGCTCCGTATTTCTGTGGTGATGTGACATGTTTGCAATATTACTGTGAGTATTGCTGGGACTGTTATCATTACGGTGAATATTCTAATGAGCGAAAAATTTCGCATAAGCCATTGGTTCGTATTGGTGATCAGACTAAGGTGAGTCAGTCTTTCGTTATCATCAAATAAAAGATAACAGTTAAATGATTACAGTAATGGATTTAAATGATTCAGATTTATCGTAATGTTATCTGGTAATTTTGTTCTAGCAATGATAAATTTGAGGGAATAGATGGATGAATAGTGGTTATCAAATGGAATAAATAATGTCAATTGTGAAATCTTGAAAAGTTTTTTTTTTGTCCAATGAGCTAATTGGATTATTGCTGGAAATTGTGATAATCAATTAAGAAAAGATATCAGTAATATAGTATAGTAATAGAAAAAATACTAATTAAGAAAAAATATTAGTAATATCTATATTCTTTCAAAATCGTTAACAGCATTTTAAAAGTTTGATTAAAATAGACTATTAAATTTAAACAATTTCAGCTCTTGGCTCATCCACCACATCATAATCATTTATCAAATAACAAAGTATTATCAACCACAACTCCAGTTGTAGATTGTTGCCGTCATATTGATACTACAACATGCTTTACCGTACGATGTTCACAGCATTATTGATTAACTGCGTAGTAGTAAAAGACATTTTCATTGTATTCATAAAATTTTGAGATTTTTTTTTTTTTTTTTAAATGACAATAGATTTAATTAGTCCAAGTTATTATCAAACTTGTAAGATATTTATTTTATTTTATTTTTCTATGGAATTTATTTGTATTTAACTTTTTATCAAATTTTTAATTGTATTATTTATATTAGAAATTCTTAAAATTTTGATGATAATAATAATAGTCATAACAATTCTAGTCCTAACAAATATTTGTTGCTAAATTTCTTTTCCAATTAACTCATCTATCCGATATCAATCTCATCTATTTTATTGTATTTCAGAAAATATTTTCTTGAAATTTTTAAAATTTATTTTATATGCTTGCAAAGATTTTTCCATCATCATACTTGCTGTCATTTTGCACAAACAATTATTGGCATATTACTCAGCAATTTTAGATTAAAATTAAAATTTGCCCAAAAAATTTCCTTTTGTTTTTTGTTTTTTGTTTTTTTGTTTTTTGTAACTTTTAATAATATACGTCACAACTATAAGGTCAGTTCGTCACAACTATAAGGTCAGTTTTGATTGACCTTCTGAAGAAGATAATTTATGAGTGTTACAAGTGTTACATTACTTTGTAAATGTTAAATATGCACAAATTACTTGACAATGTTAGACAAAAGGTGGACAAAATATTAATTGTAGCATTTTATTCGAATCTGATATCATAATTTAAAAAGAAGTAGTGAAAGGGAAAAAAAAAGTTCAAAGGTAAATTACAGTGGTCAGTTAGCTTGACTAAGTTATGCTAGGCTAAACTTAATTTAATAACATAACGTATAATAACAGGAAAGTAGTATAACATTGATACGATTAAGTGGCTTCATATCACCTGTAGCAAGAATTTGATAATAATTAAGAAATTAATTTTTTTTTTTAACCAAAGGTTTTATCAGAAAATAAACTGTTGTTATCATATTAAGGAGCAAAATTTGCTGATATTATTAAGTGATATATTTATGCAACAAATACTAAGTTTAAATTACTAAATTTAGAAAGAAAATTTTAAAAAAATTTTAAATTTAAATTACTTTCCTTTTTTTTTTTGTATTGCAAAGTTTGTTTCATTCACAAAATAATGCTATCACATTGTAATACGTGGCTTTGAATATATGATAGCACTGTTTTACTTGTCATTTTTTTAATGTTTGCATAAGTAATAATTTTACTTGCAGCATTGTACTCAAACTGATTTCTGTCTTCGTATGATAAGCATTTTGCTTCGTTTGTTTTATCATTCAAAACATTTTACCTTTTTCCTATCTTCTCTATTTTCCGGATATATCTCCTTGTTTTTATTTTCCGGATATATTCCCATTTCCTTTTTTTTTTACTGATTTCATCCATTCTTTTCATCTTATTGTTACTAATTTTTACTCGTTAATTTTTTCCTTTTTTTTTGATGTTTTAAATGATTGTAATAATTTTCGTAAATGTTTTTTTTTCTTTTCCACTCCTACTTATAATTTTTATGAATTTCTCTCCTTCTATTTGTTAATATCTGATATTACAAAATGTCAGAGTGTATGTCGCATGTCGCATACATTTTACAGATCTGTCCAATGTTATTTACAAAAGGATGAGTTTCCTTTTGTTTCTAGCAGTAAACGAATGATGAAAATAAGATCGATTACTGCTTTCGGGAAATTGCTAAAAAAATGATTGTCACATATCCGATCTAATTCGAAATTAGCAATTTGTATTAAATATGTTTTCTTTTTTTTTTGAATGAACAAATATTTCGTTTTATTTCTTCCATTTTCTGTCTTATATCTTGAGATTAATAAAAGCTAAAATGCAGTGCAAAAGAAAATTTGAATTGTATGATTATATGAAAGAATAAGATGATAGTAAGATTAAAGAAAAGCCTCTCATAGAACATTTTTTACAGATTGAAATATTTTTTGGATATTAAGTTGAACATAACTAGTATGTTATCATGACATTATTGATAAGATGTGGAGATGAGAATTAGAATGTGATAAGAAAGTTGATTGATTGATATATTCTTCTCAATAGGAAAATATTATCATATATTGAGACTAGAAACTAAACATATTTTCTTTGCAAATATTACTCATGCAAGGACTATTTTTGTTCATTTTGAATCAAATAATTTAATAAATATTAGAAAGAGAAAGTTTACTTGGAATATTCAAATTGATTCATAGAAGCATAGATTCATCGAATTCAAGAACATCAAGAATCTACGATTCTATAAAGAATCAAGAGAAGAGAGAAAAATCATAAGTAGGAAGAAGGAATAATTTATAAATAATCCCAATTAGAAGAAAGAAATAATTAGAAAAAAAGCAAAATATTTCAATGTAACAATGAAATTCTCAGAAACTATGGGATTCTTATGAATTTTTTTTGATTAGAATGAAGAAAATCAAGGCTTTCTGAAGTGCATGATTCCGGTGAATCATTGAATCCTTTATCTTATTGTTCATGATTCCGGTGAATCATTGAATCCTTTATCTTATTGTTGATCTTGTTTCTGCTTTTTAATTATTCGTAAAAAACTGGATCAGCAATGTAAATTATTTCGTTGATCAACCTCTTCTCATATTCCGAAAGCAAATCGATTTATAAAATTGTACTTAATTATAGAATATAACTTAAAAAATTATAATTAATGAATATAGGTAGATCTACATAGCCAAAAAATACTGTACTAATAAAGATCAGATAAAGTGAAGGTTTCTAAAATTTTCTCCCTTATTAAAAGAGAAAAGATTAACTCGAATTTAATCGAGAAACGATTACTCGAAATTAATCGATTAAACACCAAAAATAATTCATCCATCATTACTTCTAACCATACATCAATAATGCCATCATACCATCTTAATTAGCACATTTCAACTTGAGGAAAAAGATGGATTTTTATTTTGCCTTTCAGCGATGATATGCAAATTTCATAAATTTCAAATTCACATACTTATCTACAGGATGTGCAAGTCATACCATTGAAATTTTTTTATCACCTCATCATTTTCATCATTTAAAATTTCTGCCAGAATTTATACTTAGAATCAGAATCACGTAAATTTATTGTCACGTAAATTATTTATTGTCACGTATGCTGCAATCACGTATATAATTTGTCTTTCTAGCGTGATGGCAAACGAATAGCACTTTAAAATTGGAAAATTAGCAGTATTCTCTTTCAACAGTTTTCAAACCTTAATTAATAATCAGTTATTAGTCTAACAATTATTCTAACTTTAAATTATCAGTTATCATATGTGATAATGAGTTTTCAATCAGTGCTACAATTTGTGTGCTTATAAAGCATTGCCTGCTTCCATTTGCTAGTGCAAATTGATGCCAGATTTATCAAAAAATTCTGATTAATTTGGCAAATCCCCAAAAGATTTCGTATAAGCAAAGGTAAGTCTCAAAAAAAAAAAATCTTCGAAGAGAGACAGAAACATGCCTGTTATTGAAATACATAAATTAAAATGAAGCTATGAAGTCATGCATCATAGCGCAGTAGAGTTTATATAAAAAGAAAATTGAATGGATAAGCTAATCGATAAGCCAGGTCATAGGTCATCTTTTAAATTAAACATCCGGCGAGTAAACGCATGTCTTTTAAATGTAATAACTTTGAAGCAGACATTTTTTGTCGACAATGCATCGCTGAACTATGGCGACTTGATTCTTGTGTCACATCCTCCTATAATTTAGCTCTCTAACAGAAAAGCGATAAATTTGTAATTCCTAAATTTTCCCAGTCTAAATGAGTTGACATTTTTGATTAAATGATAACCATTATCTTTTTATTTTTGGACTTTTTTTGTTTAATTTTAATTTTTAAAATTCAATTAAAAATTGTACAATTCCTTCATCGGTGATAATGTGTTTGATAACAGAATGTTGTGATATAGGCATTCGTCGAACCAACAGAAATCGTTGAATGCATTTAAGAAGGACGACAAATAGGAATAAAATGATGCAAACGATAATTGTAGCAAGAAAAACAGAGAAACTAGCCAAACCAACACGTACTATTCGAATCCATTTTCCTGGTAAAGGTTTCTGAAATAAATTTGTATTTTAATTAAATATTTATTAGATACAAATTGATATAATATTATTTATATCATAAAAAGTAGTAACCATTGTTGTCGATGTGTAATTTTGATATAAAATCATGGAACTATTCCAGTCCTAAAATGAAATAAAATTCAGGTTTATAGATATTGTTAAATTTAGGTCAAAGAAATAAGCTGATCATAGGGCTATCTTTTCTTTTTTAGTTTTTTTTTTTACATTTCAACTAAATATTTATTAAACATAGATGAATGTATTATCATTTATGCCGTAAAAAGTAGCTACCATTGTCGTAAATGTATAGTTTGGATATAAAGCTATGGAATTATTCCAGTCCTGAAATAAAATTTAGGCTCATAGATATTGATATTGATAGATTTGAATTTGAGAAATGAAGTTATTTTTTCAATTAAATAGATTGCAAATTAAATGATATAAAAATAATCGAATATTTGAATTCGAAAATGAAATTAATGAACTACTAAGAATGCAAAAGTTTATTTCAGTAGAGATGATCGTAATCATTTCTATGATTTTTCCACTTGATTATCGTATTCATTTGTGAATTCTATCTTCGTAATTGACACAAAACTTTATTTTCCACTCTCTGTGTTAATGCATATATTAGGCTCCCACATTTAATTGCAATTAATTAATTAATTGGATAGCAATAAACTCACAAAATATTCCGTTGTGTTATTCAATTCAACTGAAACTATATTTTAAGTTTTTTTTTTTCCATTTTAGAATAAAAGATGTTATCAAGCAAAGGGAAATATATAAATCTGCTATCAACTCTTGGAATTTAAACTAGAGAGTTAAAGTTAAAATGAGTATGACAGATTAAAATACCTGATAGCTCAATGGAATTCATACATGCTATTGTTATGTTATAAATGTCATCCGTTGTATCGTTACTGAAACAAGCGGCATTCTTTGGAACTGCAACATCTTCTTATGGTTGACAAATCATTAATTACTTGTATAGTGAAATAAGTAATGGACGAAAAGGTAATGTTGAAAGTCCTAAATTTAAAAACTGGAACTCCTAAATTTAAAAAAAAATTAAAAATTGCGGTATGCATTATCAAATTAAATGGATAGCAACAGTTGATATTTATTTTTAGAAATAATATAATTAATGAGGAAATGGTTATAGCATAACAATGACACATAATATTTCCTACTTTACATTCAGATGATAATTTAGTATCTTAAATTTAGTACCTTAAAGTTTAGTATTTCAGATTCAATAATTCATATTTGGATTATATCAAAATTTCATAATACACTCTATTATATGATACATTTCATTCAAAGCCTTATTTTATATTAAATTAAAGTTACTAATTAATTTAAGTAAAGTGCAATAATTAATTTTTTAATGAAAATCTATGGAAATACTACCATATTCTACTTCATTTCCGTAAAACTCACCGAATGGTTCTTCAAAAATATAAAAAAATTGTGTTATGCTATTATTCATATCATCCGGTACACTTTGTATCTCTTTCCAATTTCCGTTTTGTATTTCCTGAATACATTTTTCCATTTGATTATCATCAATATCCAATACTAATGACATATTACTATTGTAATTGATAAATGTACAAAAAATCATCGATTCATCCTGAAATAATCATACTCTTATCAAATTATCAACTTGATAACTAATATAATTATCAAATCTGAAATATTCCAATATGTAATCCAACCTGAAATGCATTATTTTTGAAGTTTGATTTTACTTATTTTACTGCGCATAATTTTCATTTTACTTTTTTGTTTTACTCTTTTTTTTTTTTACTATGTAAAGATTAGAAATACATACATAAAAAGTTTGTAATTATTGTTTATTAATGAAAATTAGGAGAGGAAAATGTCACGAATGAATGATTAAGCTAATAATTGTAGTAGCATCAATTTGCTAACATTGCTATTATCACTTGCAGTTATCAATATTGAATTTGCATGCATAATAGATTGCAAAAGCATGCAGAACGAAGCAACAACCATCCAACGCATAAGGATCATAATATAATGTTGTGAAGGAAAATGCTAAAAATTTACATCACATGCTGTAAATGCAAGAAGAAAAGTAATGATTAGCATGATCTTGCAATGATGGCGCATTTATTTATGCTCTATTAATTTCAAATTATGTATTCAATACATTTTCTGTTCAAAAATTCTACAACTAACTATGTTATTCGTTAAATTCTTATAACAAATAAGTGGAAATATAGGTTAATTTAACCTTTAACCCGTAGTAATACTAAATTCTCGACAAAATCGAGTACATTACAGTAAAGTAGTAAAGGTTAAGTAAGAGAATGATACCATGAACAATAAGCATATTAAAATTATTCTTAAAATTCTACCATTTCAATGTTGAATTTTTTGACTTATGTTACAGTAAACCAATCATTAATGTGACCTCTTTGTGCTTTATTACTGTAAAATTCGTGAGAAACATAATTATAATGTTTGATAATTAGTATATAATTAGTAGAGATTGAATTATATTTATTATTGTTTTCATTGAGATGAAAGATAGGACGATGAACGATTAAATTATGAATTTTAAGCAACGTTGAATACAAATTTACAATGTATTTTGCATAATATTACAAGCAATTTGTTTGTTTTTTTTTTTTTTAGCTAATACAATTAATTTGATAATTATAAGAATTCTTAAGATGTAACATATTGATAATATAAAGTCATTTAGCTAAAAAAAATATTCATCGTATGATTTTGTCTGTATTTCATCGAAATTTTTCGATTTTTTTTTTTTGATCGCAATTGGAAAAGATTCGTCGCAAAAATTTTTTTTCTTCCCATGAAAATTATTTTTTTTTTTATCGCAATTGGAAGAAATTTGTCGCAAATATTATATGTATAGATGATATATATACTTTTTTTTTTTCCAAATTTGTCTACATTCATTTCATTTATCATGCAGTAGTACATTTTGGACGAACAAATGCCTCGATAATATCATGATTTTCAATTCGAGTAAGATAAAGTGCTGAACGTCGCATGCTCATTGTTGGTAATTCGATCCAGTTATTTGAACGAAAATCGTATGCTTCTGTTTCACCTATGGTACCAACCATACCACCATAACCACCAGCAACCACTACTTGATTATTTAATACTTCTATACCAAAATTTGAACTGAAAATGGATGAAATTTTAATTTTATTATCAAATTTTATAATTTAATAATAAAATTAAATTTTATAATTTTCATCGTATGTATTTACTGAATTAAATCTTAAATGTGAATTAAATTTTAAACCGTGGTCGATTCATTGATCGTAAACGATGCCATTTCCCTTCTCTTGTATCAATAAATTCACATGTTTGTAAACGAGTGGTACCATCAAAACCACCACATATAAATACAACACCTTCTAAGGTAGCTGCACCAACACCAGAGCGCTAAAATATCCATCATTAATTATTGCAACTTTTTCGATATTTCCATAATCTGATCTGTAAAGTAATCGATAAGTTTGCAACATGTAAAAATTTTGGCGCAAATTCTGGCGCTAATGGATAACTAACACGACTTGTCATGTTATTGCTCATAATAAACCATCGATCACGTTGTGGTTCGTAGTATTCAACGCTAGAGTGACAATTCATTCCATCGAAACCACCGATTGCATATGCTACATTTTTCATTATCACGCAATGACCATCACTTCTATAAAATTTAATTTAAAAAAAAAAAAAACTTCATGAACTTCTTACTTTACTCACTTAATTTGTTTACTTGACTTCATTTTACTTTACCGTAATCATAGTTGTTACTGTCCTTATAAAGTATGAAAAATTTATAACTGTAAATAAAAAGCATAGTAGGATAAACATTTTTTGATCATATAGTATTGAAAAAGTGGGTTAATTGTTTAAAAAAAAGAAAAAACGAAAAAATTGAAGAACTTACTTTACTTACTTTTTTAATTAACTTATTTACTTTACTTTACTGTGCTTAATCTTACTTACCTTACTTTATCTACCATACTCTACTTATTTTACTCTACTTACTTTATTCATTTCACTTCACTAACTTTATTTATTTTTCGTACTTTACTTACTTTTCATTTTCCTTACTACTTAATGTCATTTTCATTGACATGAACATCTCATTGGATTGCAGTTAACTCTGATAATATGTAATTATTTAATTTTCAGTTTTTTTTTTTGAAAAAATTTAAGTTAACCTTCTAACGCTCATTTCGGCAATTCGATGCCATTGATTCTTTGGTATATGCAAAATTTCCGCAGATTTCAAGCGATCATTGTTGTTATAGCCACCGATTGCTATAATTCGTTCCGGATCTAACAAACCACATCCAACATAGCATCGTTGATCATACATTGGTGCTACCTCTATACATTCCTGTAAATTAATTAGCTTTAATTTGAATGCTTAAAGCAAGTTTTCAAAATTTTAATTCACTAATACTTGGCTTTTTTCCGTTTAAGTAAAAGATTTTAAATAAAAATATAGTTTTAAATGAATTTTAGATTCTTTTTGAATAAAATATAAATTTACCAATTAATTATTTGTTAACTAAATTTGAAATTTGATTTCATTCATCCATTTTTGATTAACTTGAACTAAATTAAATTAGGAAAAAATGAATTTACAAATAATTTATTGAATTTTAATGAAATAAAATAACTTGAATAAATAAATTAAAATATAAATTTACTTGATTATTTAAATTAAATCTTCTCGTTGATCGATAATATTCAGCACCATTGAAACCACCAATTGTAAATAAATATTCACCAGTATTAATTACAGCATGATAAGCACGTGGTAATTCAAAAAGTTTGACCTCTGAACGTACCCATTTTTGGGCACGACAATCAAGTGTTTCCACTAGCATCGTTGGGCCTACATTTGACCAACCACCTAGAAATTGTTAAATTTATGACCTTTTTAAATTATTTTTAAAAATTTTAAAAAATTTTTAGGAAACTAAAAAAAAAGAAGTCATACGTTATAAAAGTTATTTACCACTTGCAAGTAAAACTGAATTTGGCAAACGTGGCTCATTTTCGCTGAAGCCAATAGTATCATTCCGCCCACGGAGTTCCTCATGTAATCGTACCGCACCACCACCATCATAATCATTAGCCTTAAATTGTTTCAGTCTATCCAAACTTAATTGATTTTTGTCAACTTCTATCACATTTATTACAGAAATTTGCCTACCGTAATCCATTTTCGGACCATTGCTGTTTCTTCATTTTTGTTAATGTTTAAATGTTTGTCATATAATAGCTTGATGATTTCTACTTCAGAAAGCCTAGAATTAAAATTGAATTTCAGAAATTAAACTCTTTTCGTGTAATTCGTTGGATGATTAAGAAGTGAAGTTTAAAGTTTAATTATTGCAGCTATAAGAAAAGTCTCAAATATTGCTAATAGCAGTAATTGTTCATCCTTAAAGACTATCGTAATTTAAAATTAAAATGTGTTTTTAAAGATTTAATTTTCTAGACTGTTCATCAAATTAAAAAAAACTTATGGTAAACACTATAATCTAGTAAAGTTTTTTTTTTGTACCCAAATTATGGGTTATATTACCTGTAACAACAGGTAAAACATTCAACAATATAGCAATAAACAGAAAAGATACTGATATAAATCAGATTAGATCTTCTTTTTTTCAAAGAACATTTTGAGGGAATCTGATTTTTTTGCTTAAAGACAACAGTTAGTTTCATTGAAATTAAAAAAAAAACAATTGAAAAAATTTTCAATTTGAAAAAAAAAGTAACAAATTTAATTTTGAAACTAACATAAGAAAAGTGTTATTTGCTAGTAAACGATCAAATTCACGGACGATTATTTTCCATAATTTCTGTGCTAATGGTACATGGCGATTTTCTGAAAAATACTATTAAAATCTTTCAAAACATGAAATACAGTAATTCTAGTCATTCTTGTCCAATTCCATTTATTACAGTTTTTGTAAAATTCATGCAAAATGAAATTCGATGAATGGTCTACCTACCGTCCATTTTTCTAAATTCTCCCGTTACCTTCAAAATCTTAGAATTCAGCCTACCGTCTCCATTCTTCTAAATTCTCTCATCACCTTCAGAATCTTAGAATTCAGCCTACCGTCTCCATTCTTCTAAATTCTCCCATTACCTTCAGAATTTTAGAATTCAGCCTACCGTCCATTCTTCTGAATTCTCTCACCACCTTCAGAATCTTATAACTTCCAAATAATATCTGTTGCATGTCAAAAATTTATTTTAAAATTAGAAGGATTCTTAATTTAAAATACCTGCTTTATGATATGCTAGCACTAACGAATCAGCATTTACTTTGGACACAATCACATCGGATATAAGCGCTAGCAATGGATCAATTAGCAAATACGACGCTATGTCTAATATCTATTAAAAATTGAAATTAATGATACAAAGTAAAATACCTAAGCTATATGATGAAATCATTATAATTCATTCCTTTCAGTTGCACTTGTGTAATTAATTATGCTTTGAAATTAGATTACTTTATAAATCATTAAGTACGAATGTATCACATTTAGAAGGTAGTAAATAATCATTTCCATGGAAAATGAAAAAACTTTTTATTATAAAGGTGGGTCGAAAAAATACGGTAACGCGTAAATAATTCAATATCACCATGCGCTCTTACATGCTATATACGTATTTCACGTATGCTGATAATTGCTTTCAAATGATATACGCGTATTTCACGTATGCTGATAATTGTTTTCAAGTGATATACGCGTATTTCACGTATGCTAATAGTTACTTTACAAGTGAACGTTTGTAAATGTTCTTCAAATAATAGAAATAATTATACCTCAAATGCTTTTCGCAAACTCATCCATTGTAAATTTGGTACTTTCCACTTACTTTCATTCATCAGTTGATTGAGTACCACACAGCAATGTAGGAATTCTTCACTCTATAAGTGTCTATTTGATTATCATTAATGTTTACTTCAGATAATTAAACTTAAACTTAAACAAATAAACTTTATGCTTTTAAATATTGCTAATATTTACATACAATATGATAAAAGGCGCAAATTTCCATTAGCACTTTTTCAATAATAATTTGAACATTGGTATTATGGGCTCTTTAACTATTAAAATTATATAAACGAGATGTGACATGAAATGAGATGTGACAAACTTTGGTTCTGTCAAAATTTAATAATTTAGATTTTGTTTCCGAGAAACCACCATAAAATGCAGCTCGAAAATATGGCGAAATTTGTGCGAATTCCTTGCGATCTATTGTAATCTACAATCATGGATTAAATTTAATTTATGAAAAGTTTGAAAAGTTCGAATTACGGCTCTAATCATTGTTTTGATATTTTTGAATTGATCGTTAAATTTTCAATTCTCTTGATTATTCAGCTAATGTAAAGTTAGTGAAAGGACAACGGCGACAAAAGATGTGATTTTTATCTTCTCATATTTAGAGTAATCATTAGCTATAACTAATTTTCTTACAAAATGTAAAAAAATTTTTCTAAAAATTTTTTCTTAAATTTTTTTTTCTTTTTATAGCAATAATTTTATTATATTAAACCTAATTTTATATCAAATCAAGCGGGAAAAAAAATGAATTTTTTGTTAATTTAAATTTATATTATAAATGAAGGATTGAATTCCAGTGTAGGAATTGAAATAATATTTAAATCATTAAAATTATACCGCAGTATTTCTGTTAAGAATGACAATTGCGCTGCTATATGGTTGTTGTTGTTGTTGTTGTTGAAATTTGCCTTGTTTTATAAGTGAATTTTTTTCATCAACTGTTATTGGAGAAGTATTGAAGTGTTGTTGTGCTATAGATTTTGCTGGAGAATCGATAGCAGTTGAGGTTGATAATGATGATGATATCAGAGCAAGTGAATCATAATCATTGGCATCTGTTGAATGAGTTGATACAGGTGTTCGTGATACAACCTCACTTGTTGTGGATGATTTCGATGATAATGTAACAGTTGATGCTTCTTTATGGCAATTTTTATTAATTCTATTTCTCCGTGATATTTCCACGACGAATTGTTCCTTTGAGCTACTTTGTGCTTCACTCATATACGCTCTTTCATATGAAACAAATTTGTTTTAAGCAAAAATAACAACAATGAATATTTCAAAGAAATTTTAGCAAAAAAAAAAAAAACATTCTAATGAAATGTAAGAAAAAATGTTGAATAATTAAAAAAAAAAAATAGAAAGAAAATTCAATTTTTCGCCTCATTCATTTTCCGCCATTTGTGCGCATTTGGACATTTATTAATTACTCTTAAAGATACCTCAAAAAATTTGTTAAATGGATTGCTTAATTTAGTAAATTTCATTACTTTACTGTATTTAAGAAAGAAATATATTTACAATGTTGGCTTATTCTTAAAAATAACTATTAGTTAAAATACTAATAACTATTTATAAATTAGTATGGCCTAAGCATAATTCGCATTACGCATTGTAGTAATAGTAATAAGTCGAAATTAAGGAA
Organism: Loa loa; assembly: GCF_000183805.2. Classification (NCBI taxonomy): domain Eukaryota; kingdom Metazoa; phylum Nematoda; class Chromadorea; order Rhabditida; family Onchocercidae; genus Loa; species Loa loa. The sequence goes on from NW_018108249.1 coordinate 128,767, forward strand.
TATTTTTTTCATTTCTAAATGTAATAATTAAATCATAGTTGACCTTTGATTGTTGAAAATTTAATTAAGATTTAATGAAGAATGACAATGTCTTTGCTCTCTCTTCTCTTATATTATTTAAAATTTCGCTCAAATTAACATTTTCATATTGATAATTTAAAAATGCTATTAACAAATAAATCAATAAATAAACCCATACATTGAGCACTGAATATAATCTTATTTGGACGTCTTCTTTGGTCACTTTTTGTGCTGCCCAAAATAATATATGCATAAAAAAAAAAAAGTAATGACGAAGAGCTGAAGGTCAAATGAGTGATAATTTTTGCTACAATTAACGCGGTTTTAGCCCGACCGTCCGCGGGCGGTGTAAGGATGTGTAAATGGCTTTTCGATATTTCCACAAAACTATTTATGTTTTTCGTTCAAAAAAAAAAAATTACTGTTACGAAAAATTTCCTTATTTTTTTTTCTGGTCAAACATGAAGTTTTCCATAATTGAATTGAATTTACATATCTTTCCTGGTGGAAAATATTAGAAAAAATCCGGAATTAGAATCTTTTGCAAGATAAATTTTCACGGTCACTCCGTCGTACCTGACTTTTTATTGATGGCTACCTTTACATCACTATCTCTTATTCCGATCTTCCTGATCCTGATCCTTGGTTGAATTTACATATCTTTCCTGGTGGAAAATATAGCAAAAAATCCGGAATCAGAATCTTTTACAAGATAAATTTTTGCGTCACTCCGTCGTCCTAACTTTTAACTTTTTACTGATGGCTAGCTTTACATCATTATCTTTTACTCCGATCTTTCTGATCCTGATTCTTCGGTTAGAATTTCGATTCCAGGCTATTTGCATTTCTGATTTCTGCTTGCTATTGATTAGAATGCAAAATGCAAATTTTTTGTAAACATTTAAACTATACATTAGGTAACGAAGTTTGCTTTTTCGGTTTATTATCTGTTCAATGATCAGATAGAACGGTGTAACCCTTTTCTGAGCTTAAAAAAAAAAAAAAGCGATAAGTCCTGTTTATCTTACTTTAATCCAATCTGAAATCATTTTTTAAAATTTGAATTTCTTAATTAAAATAATTTTTGATGATAAATTTGTGTTTCCATGGAATTCAGTATTAGCTACTTTTTTTTCTTGAAGTCATCTTACTGATAGTCATTTGTACGCTGATGTCATGAAAGTTAAAATATTTACCAATTTTATTTGCTTGCAATAAGACATTTTCATCAATCATACATTGCTCATTAATTCTGCTTATCTTTTAATTATCATATTCTGCTTATCTTTTAATTAACACATTTTCAGAATCACAAATTATAGAATGACCCATTCTGTTAGCTTAGGTAAAGCGAAAAAAGAGGGAAGTAAGCGTGAATCTGAGGATGAAGTTTGTTTTAAAATCTTTTATCACTTGATTGAAATCATCAATCGATCTTTTGCATAACTTTTAATCAAACTTAACACAATCAGTCATATTTCGAATTTCTATGTTAACTTACGAAAAACTTGTATATTTTGTGATTTTTGATATGAAAATTACTCATATCTGTATGTATTTTGTAAATGGATTAAATTAATAATACAAATTCATTTACAAAATGGCAACCAACATTTGATAAAGAATATATCAGTAAAACTATTATAGCTTATCAAATGGAGTAAGTTTCCTCATTTTCTTATCACCTAATAAATAGAATTGGCTATACAATATTCTCACAGTTATCACTCTGGTATGATATGCTCTAGAGATATATCAAATAGCGGCTAGTAATATTTCAGCAACTGATTATCATATCATTTCATTGTACTAGCATGATAATGCTATAATTTGAATTGTTTCGTCATATCCGACCAATATTAGTTTTTTTTTTTTTTGGTCTAAATGTGATTTATGGAATTTTATATTACAAAGTATTACAGTTTGCCTTATTTAGATAATGAAGGTAAAACTGTCACGTGGACTGATGTCACAGTAAAAGTACCACTTGCTAAGAAATCATTACTGCAATGTCTTAAGATCGCTCGAGAACCAAGAAAGACGAAAACAATCCTTAGTAAAGGTTAATTAACAAATTTTTTTAGATCTAGAAATTACAATTATTCTTAAAAAATTTGACTGGAATTATGCAAATCTTTCCCTGTGGACTAATTTTTTAGTTCTATGAAGGTTCTCTATCTTTAATTTTATATCCTTTTTTTTTCTAAAAGGAATATATCAAGTAGTTCAAATTTCTGTTCAACAAATTGATTCAGAGTTCTTTTTACAGTTTCCGGTTATGCAATGCCCGGTACCACACTTGCAATTATGGGGAGCAGGTACATTTTTTCCCGATTTCGAAAACCCACTTGAGGAAGTTCGAGTGATAGTAATAGCAATAGTAATAGTAATAGTAATAGTAATAGTAATAACGATAATAATAGTAATAGTAATAGTAATAGTAATAGTAATAGTAATAGTAATAGTAATAGTAATAGTAATAGTAATAGTAATAGTAATAGTAATAGTAATAAT
>NW_018108249.1:131765-135647 GCF_000183805.2 Loa loa
AATAATAATAATAATAATAATAATAATAATAATAATAATAATAATAATAATAATAATAATAATAATAATAATAATAATAATAATAATAATAATAATAATAATAATAATAATAATAATAATAATAATAATAATAATAATAATAATAATAATAATAATAATAATAATAATAATAATAATAATAATAATAATAATAATAATAATAATAATAATAATAATAATAATAATAATAATAATAATAATAATAATAATAATAATAATAATAATAATAATAATAATAATAATAATGATAATAATAATAATCTCTGAATACACTCACAATAAATGTGTCAAGTGATTTGAAAATGGTAATAATGATAGTGGAAATGATAACAAGGTGATAATGAATATTGCTAATCATGATTACAGTGGAACGGGTAAAACTGTCCTTCTAAATGCACTCACGATGAATGTGTCAAGTGATGTTGAAGTAAAAGGTAATTAAAACTAACAAAAATTGAAAAGTATCATTTTTAATTTTTTCATTAATAGGAATTGAGTTTTATTAACTTGAAATAAATCAAATGGTATTAGAAATATTGGCAAAAATGGCCCAAAAAAAAAATCAATTGTCATTAGAGTCAATAAAATTCAATTTCCACTACTTTCCTTGATTAAATATAGCTCAAAAAGCTTTGAAAACTTGTTCAGGAAATACGATTTCAAATTCGGAAAAAAACTTTCAAACCAGTAATTCCGGAAATATTAATTCTTAATTTATCAAAGACCACAATTTTCTTGTGCTCTTTTTCAGCTCTTTCTAATTATCTATGCATGCATATCATTCATAAATAAACTACTTTCCTAATTCTTGAATTTTCGGAAAAATTTCCGAAAAATTTTTTAGAAACTGAATTTTAAACTTTAAACAATGCAACATTAAGGGAAAATATTGGTTAATGGTGAACAGTTATCGTCAACGGATATGCATCGTATATCACGGTATGTACATCAAGATGATATATTCATCGGAACTTTAACAGTGCGAGAACAACTTATGTATTCGGTATTCTTTTATCTTCATCTATTGTGATTTGTAGAAAGAGCAAATGAGATATTTGATCATATCTATTGATTTAATCCTATTATAGTACCATAACTCAAGAAATACCATATTGTATTACGATAAGATGTAATGATTAGATATATGGTAAAATGATTAATCTTTCATAAAGTTAATTTAGAGCGGTCCATCATATATCATGATTAATTTCATATAACAATTTGTTTAAAATATATTGATATCATTCATTTTAGGCTGAACTTCAAATGGGTCGTAATACAACAAAAGCTGATCGATTAAAGCGAGTGGAAGAAGTACTCAAAGAGGTCAGTTAAATTTGTTACTTAAATCAATTAAATCAGTCTTTACTATTTTAGATATGGAATTAAATAGCCTAAGAAATTGTCATGTATATGTGTTAATATTGGTGTCAATTTTACAAAAAATAAGAATTCGTAATTTCTTAAAGATTTATTAAAAAGTTAATCCTAAAGCTAATTAATCTAAAACTGATCTAGCTATGCATCATTAAATTAAATGAAATTATTTAAATAGCTATTTTAAATTGCTGCTTGCTTGTTCAAGAAACCATTGATTTGTTGATTTTTTTTTTTAATATCCAACATACCTTTTTTCCTTAGTCTAAGCTTTTTCAAGGTGCTTTTTTTTTTTTTTTTTTTGCAGCTTGGCTTAAAAAGATGTGAAACAACATTAATTGGTGTTACAAATCGACTAAAAGGTATCTCTTGTGGTGAAAGTAAACGTCTTGCATTTGCTTGTGAAGTTAGTATCATTCATTCTTGCATCAATTTAGTTCTTAATTAACCTTAATTCGAAAGCATATCATGCATAAGTAATAACGGGAAGCAAACGATTGACAATTAACTCATTTGTCCAATAATTATTTTCCATCTACTCCAACTCTTTGTCTCATAGAATGAGATTCAAATAATTAATGATGACATTATAAAATGAAGCTTACATAGAATTATCAATGACACTATAGAATAGGACATACGTAAAATTAGTGACACTATAGAATAAAGGTTACATAGAATTATCGATAACATTATGGAATGAGGCTTACATAGAATTATTGGTAATACTATGGAATGAGGCTTATAGAGAAAATTATTGGTGACACTAAATCTCGGCAAGATTGTAAAATTGTAATGAGGCATTAAATAATGATTATTATGAATAGATTTATTCTTGCTCATATCCATGTTCTTTGATCTTACGAATATATATGAAAGACAAAAGAAATTTAAACTCAATCATTTAGCTGAAATTGCACTAAAAAATTTCGTTGTACAAGTATCGAAAGATTAATTAACCAAAGATTACTTTTTTAGATTCTTACTGATCCACTTATTTTATTTTGTGATGAGCCAACATCTGGCTTGGATTCTTTTATGGCCGTACAAGTTGTGCATTGCTTGAAAGAAATGGCCAAAAAAGGGAAAACAATAATTACAACAATTCATCAACCATCCAGTCAAGTATTCAACATGTTTGACAAGTTTGTCTTAGTGAAGCTTATAATATCTTCAATTTATCATTTGCTAATAAAAAGTTTTGTGAAATTTCTAGAATGTATGCATGAAATTAACTCAAATTATGAATTTAAATAACTGTCATCGTTGATAACAAAAGCATTTAGAATATTTGAATAACTTTTGGATCTATAGATTTCCATTAATTTAGATTAATTAACTGATTGACTTCTTTTTAAGAGTTGAAAATTTGATGAACTCATAACTTTAAAAAAAATGTATATATCTCCTTAATAGATAAATGAACTCATCGGGTCAACTTTTATCAACCCTTATCAATTTAAGGAGACATTTTAGGATAAATCAATCAGCCGATATAACAGCAATTTTAGCACTACCGTAGAATATGGCTTTTGATATTTCAGCGTATGTTTTATGTCAATGGGGAAAGTTGCATATTTTGGTCCGGTAACTGAAGTGTGCAATTTTTTTAAAAAGTTTGTCCCATTCTTTCTTATCACCAATTATCTTATCATTCTTTCCTCTTTCTGTTACTCTAAGATAATTTCAATACTTTCCATTTTCATCAATTTTATCATGGTAAATACTATAATTTGATATGAGATCTTCCAGGTTGATTCTTGGCTTCTAAACCGGTTTATGTATGGTTTCTGACTGGAAGCATTTGTTTTTTAAGATAACATATCAGATGATATGAGAAATCATTTGTGTGTTTAGCATAGGGTTTGCTTGTCCTGAAACGTATAATCCAGCGGATCATATTATTAAAATGCTTTCTGTTACGCAAGATGAGCAGGAATGTCAAGCACGAGTGGATGTAAGTTTGTCTTAATTCCATTTTAAGGTTAAACCAGTTTAAAGTTGAATTCACAAGCTACAAAAAAGTGTGACATCGATGAGGACAATTCACTTATTTTGCTTACTTTTCTTGTACTTTAAACAACACTTCTTGGCAATATTTTTTCCAGGATAATTTCTTTTTCATTTCAAAATAAGAATATTTTTTAACACTCAAATGGAAAATTTTTTTGTTATCAAAATTCAAAAGACGTAATCTTTGAATTTGATTTGCATCACAAACGATACTTGAACTTTCATCTTTGACTTTAACATTCCATAAATTTCAACTAATTCAAAAGTACATAATTTTTCTTTTTCTATTTTTTTGCCAAATAGGAATTTAAAAAATACATTTAAATCAGTTCGTATGAAATTCGTAATAAATTTTTATAGAAAATTCGAAACGAATTTGAGGAGTCAACATTTGGTATGACATTACAACGAAAGTCACGTGGCCAAGGTTTACCATTGAAAGTGATCGGAAAT
>NW_018108249.1:135848-140527 GCF_000183805.2 Loa loa
GTCACATACACCAAAAACTATTTGATGTGACACTAATTTCTGTTACAGATAATTACATCAGAATTACCAATATTTTTACGTGAACATTGCTGTTCAAGAATTTATAGCACTTCTGCTTATTATCTAGCAAAATCGGTTGCTGAAGTTGGTTTTTTTTTCTCCGAAATTTCAATAATTTTCAAGGAAAAAAATTAAATTAAAGGAAAAAATTTAATTGAAGTTTGATTTTGATAAGTTTTAATTTTGTTTTAGCTTCCAGAATATACCATACTTCCATTTTGTTATGCAATTATTGTGTATTTCATGAGCGGTAAGTGATAATAAGTTTTCGTTCAAAATTTATGCTTAGAATTAAAAATTCTCCAAAAAAAATTTTTTTTTGAAATTAATCTTTTAATAAGATCATATACATTACAAAAGTGAATGGGTTAACAACAATAGTTTTGTAGTTATCAAACATCAATGAAAAAACAATTGATTGTATTTATAAATTCGCAATGATCATATTGAGATTAATTTCAAAATTAAATTTCATACTCATTTCAATTTACAGGACTTTATTTGGCACTAAAGGCATTTGTCATCTATTGTACAATAACTATTGTAATTACAAATTTAGCAGTTTCAATTGGTCGGTTACTTAGTAAATTCCTTATTAAAGCTTTTATTTTTGATGTTTGAAATTTGAAGTTTGCAGTTTTTGAACTTTAGATTTAAAAAAGAATTTGAATATCCTTAAACAAATGTAGACTAACGCTTCGAATTCACAAGCATGAAGTTTCGAGATATTTCGGGAATATTTCTAGCATGTTGCTGTTAGATCTGTTTTTTAGTCATCCACATGTTAATCAAACTTTTCTTCCCTTAAAAAATATGCTTACACATAGTTAGTTGATTCGCGAGAAATATTCGTGACACTTCATTGTTAAATCCAAGTAGGAATTGAAATGCCAATAATCAAATTAATTTCTAAATATTTCAAATTCTAAAATTCGAAGTTTTACATTGAAATTACCTTAATTCATTGTTATAGCTAGCCAGAACAATAAGCTGTCCCCAAAATTGACCATGCGACAATTTTTCAGCATATGCTGGTGCCTGTATTTTTGGAAAAGATAGCCTAGCCCTTACCTATATGCCTTGCTTTATTTTGCCTAATTTGGTATTCGGTGGCTTTTATATCAGTTTCCATTCTATTCCTATTTATTATCAGTTCCTGTCATATATCTCCTGGTTTCGTTTTGGTTTTGAAGCATTTCAAGTAAATCAATGGCTCAATTACAAAGTGATACCTGGTAAATCGTCCTTTTCCTTTTGTCACTAATTGTCACAGATTTCGAAAACAATGTCAACAAAATGATTCTTCTTTAAAATCAATCTCAAATGAAATATGAAATGATTTTGTCATGTAAAAAAAAAAAAAAATTTCCACATACGTTAATACATATATTTTTACTCTTTAGAAATTATCCAATCATCTTAACATACAGAATTTATAACATCTTTTGCTCACATTTGAATTTTTTTTTTTTCAAAAAAAACCTCATTATTTGGATCATTTCCTTTTTACAAACAAAGATCATTGATCAATGAAGTTTGATAATTAGTATAATTTATATTTGAAATTAATGATTTCTAATTTGATGATCATAGGTAATTCATAAGAGTACCAACGTGGCGAGTACAAAAAAAAAAAAAAAAAAGATTGGACGGGGATTGTTCTTATCAATGTTTGATAAATAAACTAATACTTTAAAAGTTTTGATCAAACTAACACTTCAAAAGTTTTGATTTTAAGAATTCATTATTTTTGAACCTTGTATTCCGTGCTATAAAAAGCTGAAGCGGTCTTTGATAGTCTTTGGTCTCTGGTCATATAAAGTAGTCTTTGGTCAATAGGTAGTTTTTGATCATGAAAAGGCTCTGGAAATTACTAATTCTAAATTATCCGCTTTATCAATTTATTATTCTTACAAATCATATTGTAGTGAAATATAAATATCCAACCAGGCAAAAAGTTCCTTTATATAGCTGAAAACAATAGGTCATGTCTTTCCAAAATTTTTCCCAACTCTAACAACATTTGCTTTCTAGGATGTGACATTGGTACACCTGAGATTGCTAATTATTGTCCAGCATTTACGGGAGAAGGTGTGCTGGTACGTCGAGGAATGAATACATCACAGATTGTTATTCTTATCAATTTAGCCATTCTATTTGCAATGTTAATTGGTTTTCGAATTATTGGCTTATTAGCATTACTTTTAAGAGTTCGATTAACCCAATAATTTATTTGTCTAATATTATTCAATTCATGCTTATATATGAAATGCTTAAAATATTTCAAATTAATTTTTTTTTTGATACGAAAATTTTTATAATATAATAAAATTGCTTTCGTTGAAATACCAATAACTTTTGTTAAAGTAAACAATTTTGCTGATAACTTTACTCATCTATCAATGAAAATTTATGCTAAGCCTGAAATACGTTTGTTATATCCCATTTGTTAACATATAATTTGCTGTATCAATGTGACTTTTATATGTGATTATAATGATAACAGAAAATGCAGAATAAATTGATTAAAACACTGATATACTGATAAACTTGTATCGAAGAAACCAATACTACTAGATAACTTTACTCATCTATCAATCAAAACTTATGTGAAGTCTGTCGCAGATTCTTATTGTGTTTTACTAGCTACCTTTGTTGATTAGTGCATGATTTATATCACTAAAATTTTACAAGTGATAACAATGATAATGAAAGGTAATTCGATGCAAATTCTAGTAGGTGCAGAGGATGATATTGCTACTTTTAGTGGTTGATGCATGATCTGAATCAGTTTGATTTCAGAAGTGATAACAATGATAATGGAAGTATTAAGTAATTCAGTGAAAATTTGAGTAAATGCAAGTGATCATATGATATGAATTGTCGAAACATGCATATTAATAAATTAATGTAAGAAGAAAATTTGAATAAATTTAAATTGGTATGCATAAAAAGTGGGGAAAAATGTTGCATAAAATATGAATATTGTAAATGTTCATTAAATTATCATTAATTAGGTAATTAGTAGCATATAAATAGATTATTTGAGATAAAAATTTCATTCTTCATCTTCATATCTGTTGTGATTGGGTTGATTAATGGTGTAAAGTTGGTAATTTCATGATGAAGTTTTATAAAATTTGCTCATTTTTCACGTAACGGTTGAGCATTTACACGTTTTGGCAATAATGGGTAAAAGTCAAATTACTCCATCACCGTAATATTTACCTGTTAGTGAAAAGATTAGACATACACGTGACGTGAAAAGAAAGAAGCACAAAAAGTAATAGTACTATAATAAATATCAATTCATAAAATCGTTTCTTTAAAATATGCTAATTAAGGGATATTATGGTTGATAAAACATTAGCAGATGAACAATACTACCATGGATTACTACCACGTGAAGATATTAAAATGATGTTACGTAATAATGGAGAATTCATCGTTCGAACAACGGAACCTGTTGCTGGACAGCCACGTGCTTTTGTCATATCCGTTATGGTAGCGGAAGAAAAAGAAGAGTTTGGGGTATGACATTTGTCCTCTTTTATCAAATTATTTAACTTGTATCATGCTAATCCTTCATCTCAGGTACTTTTTCCTTTTATCAAATGATAAGAGCACTTGAAAATTCATTGATTTTAATATACGGAAAGAGGCGAGGATAAGAGAAGGTGATGGAATGAATACAATTTGCATAAATTTTACATCTTTAAAATATTTAATCATCCTATGATAATATAAGCAATAATGATTAAGTAATGATTAGTGATCGACAAAAAAAAAAAAGAAATTAATAATGAATGATCCTTTTTTCTTATCTGATCAAAATTTCATCGTGAAAGAAATCCTTTTATTTTCAAATATTTCATCGATTTATCTTTTAGAACATTTGATATAATTATCAGGTAAAAATTTCAAATTTAGATTAAACACTATGTAATACAACGTACTCCAAATGGTAAATATACAATCGAGAAATATGGTTTTGATAGTGTACCTGAAATGATCAATTTTCATTTAAATAAACATGAAAGTTTGGTAAAAAATGCTGAGGTATTCCTGACAACACCGATAATTCGTCAAACATGGGAATTACATCATGAAGATGTGGAACCAACTAAAAAATTAGGCGAAGGAGCTTTCGGTGAAGTACACCTTGGACGTTTACGACTTCGAAATGGTCGTAAAGTTGATGTCGCTATTAAATTGGTATTTTAAAATCATTCTTTATCATGATGATATTGATGTTGATAATGATGATGATGATGATGATGATAATGATGATACAATGTATTTATTTAATTATATTTAATACATAAGAATCATTATTAATTATCGTTTGATAACAACCTATCATAATTAGTATAGTTTTATAGGCTAAGTTAGAAACACTTACTAAAGAACAGATCAAAGAAATTATGAAAGAAGCTCGTTTACATAGAACATTTGATCATCCTAATGTATGCAAATGTTATGGTGTAGCTGCTGGCCAAGAACCATTAATGATTGTCATGGAATTGGTAAGATTATGAATTGATAAATTTTATAACGGAATGAAATTAATCTCCTTCCTTTTTTCGTGGTAAATTTGAATTTTGTAAATAATTAAAATT
>NW_018108249.1:140638-144232 GCF_000183805.2 Loa loa
ATGATGATGATGATGATGATGATGATGATGATGATAATGATGATGATGATGATACAATGTATTTATTTAATTATATTTAATACATAAGAATCATTATTAATTATCATTTGATAACAACCTATCATAATTAGTATAGTTTTATAGGCTAAGTTAGAAACACTTACTAAAGAACAGATCAAAGAAATTATGAAGGAAGCTCGTTTACATAGAACATTTGATCATCCTAATGTATGCAAATGTTATGGTGTAGCTGCTGGCCAAGAACCATTAATGATTGTCATGGAATTGGTAAGATTATGAATTGATAAATTTCATAAAGGAATAAAATTAATCTCCTTTCTTTTTTTTGTGGTAAATTTGAAATTTTTGAAAATATTAAAATTCAACGATTATCATGTTCAATAGATTAAGTGATGTCATCTTCTAATTGTATGTCATCATTAGGTTTTGGTTTTTTTTTTTTTGGTTTAAAATATAAGTCTAATTCTAAATCTAGTAATCTAAGTCTAAGAAGTTTGTTCAATTTTGGTTTAAAATATAAGTCTAATTCTAAGTCTAGTAGTTTAAGTCCAAAAATAATTGCAAATTTTTATGGATTATTTTTTTTTTTTAATATTCTAATCAAATAAGTAAATTATTTTAGGCAAATAAAGGAGCATTGGATTCTTATTTGCAAAAAAATCAGGTTTCAGTGGAGCAAAAGATGGATATGTGTTTGGGTGCATCATGGGGACTTGAATATCTTCATTCTAAGCCTGTTTTGCATCGTGATATTGCTGCACGAAATTGCCTTTTTGGTGATAATAAGGTATTTAATTAATTTTAACAATAATTAGATGATAATAAGAGTGTATAGATTTATTTGCTATTTGAAAATGTGAAAGTTTGTGCCACAATGTGGAGAAGGATATGATTGATGCAATGATATTGCTATCATGTGATGAATTGATTTCAAGAAATAAAAAGGATAACATCCATGAAAACTTTTGTCATGGAATGAATTGTCTTGTAAAATTCTCGATTGGATTGTCTCTCAGAATTTCTTGACTAGATTATCTCTTAGAATTTCTCAATTGAATCATCTCGTAGACTTCGCCATTGAATCATTTCTTAGATTTCTTGATTGGATTTGTTTTTCAGAATTTTTCGACTAGATTGTTTCTTAGAATTTCTCAATTGAATCATCTCACAGATTTCTCCATTAAATTGTTTCTCAGATTTCTCAATCTTTTTTTTTCTGATTTTACAGTAATGAAAAATTTATAAAAAGACAAAATATTGTAATTATTAATTTTAGATTAAAATAAGTGATTTTGGATTAACACGTGAAGGTACTGTATATCAAATGGATCCAAGAAAACGAGTTCCGATTAGATGGCTTGCACCGGAAACGTTACGTACAGCTATGTATACACAGAAAACGGATGTATTCAGTTATGGTATTATGTGTTGGGAAATTTTTGCAAATGGTCAAGAACCATATCCTGGTTTTACTGTTGCTGAAGTTAATGTTCGAGTAAGTTTTATTGATTGAATTCATTTGCATATTTCAGAAATATTCAAACAAATAAGGATGATAATAATTGTAATAATAATAATGATAAGAACAATAAAAGTTATTGATAATGAATAAAATGATAAATTTTGCAGCAATGTAAAACATTTTTAAGGCAAAAAAAGAAATGAATGAAAAAAAAAGAAAAGTGATATTATGTTAATCTCATTTGAAACTATAAATAATCTAAAATGGCAAAAGAAGAAGATTTTAGGTTAAAGAAGGTTATCGAATGCCATTACCTGAATGTGTACCTGCACAAATGCGTCGTGTTATCGAAGTAAAGTGCTGGTCAGATAATCCGAATGACCGATGGTCGATGGCTGAAATTTCTAGAAATCTTCAACGAATCACCGGTACACCTCGTCCTAATTTTGCAATGGTTAGTTTGAAATAAATTGAAAATTTGAAGATCAAACATGAAATTTCACTTTACTTCTCAGCATTCGTTGCTGAAAGATAAAATTGTCAATTTATTATTTAGCGAAGAAAATATCAGGATGTGGAAAAAATTCAACAGTGCTTTTGGTTAAATGCCCATCTTTTACAAGTTATAGGGTTACGATCTCAGAATTCTGACTGAAAAGATTTAATTATGAGCCTGAATATTTTTCTCGCATTCTTTTGGCCTAAATCAAAGCCAAGTGACGCAAGATATGTTAAATCCCATAAATAATATGTTTTATAGCAATAATACAGTAAGATTATAATCCCTTGTAGTGATACTAATGATAACAATAATGATGAAAATGACTTCTGATAATAACTTTTGCGATGACATTGATAAGGATGCGATAACATTGATAACATTGATAAGATATTTATGCTGATAATGATAATCCAAAATAGTGATGCCAGTAATTAAAATGCTTCTTTTCAAAATGCAATTGTTTAAATCTTTTTTTTTTTTCTTTTAGCAACAGCAACAAACGGATGAATTAGTACAAGCGGAAGGTGGTGAGAAAAAGAAGAAAAGTATGTTAAAACCGAAAGTAAGAAAAAGTAAACATAAATCTGCTAAGCATAAAGAATAAGCTATTTCAATATAAATTTTAAATTGATAAAATTCAGATGACCCTGTATAAATTCAAATGACCTTTAGCCAATTACAAGCGCACTAATTGCATGTAAATATGATTGCTATCCAATTTGTAATCAAATTTATATTTGTACTATCATAATAAATATATTAAAATATATGCTGCTTAAATGTATTTCATATTCAGGTGTTTCTCATTTTGAAGTATCCAATGAGAAGATATTTCCGCCCTTAATCCTTTCCTTATCATCTTGCCATTACAGAATTAGGAAATACATTTATATCACTTGAAAATATGAAATACTAAAGCTTATTAACCTCTTGTAAAAAAAAAAAGAAAAACAAAAAAAAACTTTCCAACTTGTTTAGGCCTAAATCAGAAAATGAGCGATGTAAAAACATTTTGAATCCCATAAATGATTTTACAACAAAAATAGTCATATAAAATGTTATCAGTAGTATAGTGATATATATATATATCAGATAAAGTGATCTTGATCTGATTATATTTAACTCATATTTCCAAATTATTGAACCATCAATGAACAATAAACTCAGTACATCAATTTATATCCGTTTTTAGAATTGAAGTAAATATTCCGAAGTTATCTTTCATTTTTCTGTTATTTCTATTCTTACCTCAACAAATTCTGTTTCTTTTCCTTTTTTTTTTTATATTTTTGCACCAAATTGTACCCAAATAATTTGAATTATTTTAGTTTCAAAATATTTTTTACATTTATTGAATGTTGAAAAAACAGCAAGTCATCGATTTAAATTAACAGGCAAACGAATGGATCAAAATTTTCATTCAGTATGATCACTCTATCATAATCTTTTACATTTTTGTTTTAATTCATTTCTAATTTTAATTTAAGCCATTTCACTTTTTATCACTTATTCTGTCATTTTATCATTTTATCATTTGCTTAATTCGATACCAAAATATTTGTTTTTTTTTCTTGAAAATATCGATAGTAAAAGTTCTATTGTTGTTGTT
>NW_018108249.1:144418-147521 GCF_000183805.2 Loa loa
TTTCTGTTTTCTTTTCCTTTTTTTTTTATATTTTTTGCACCAAATTGTACCCAAATAGTTTAAATTATTTTAGTTTCAAAATATTTTTTGCATTTATTGAATGTTGAAAAAACAGTAAGACTAACATTTCCATCAATATTTCATCGTTTTAAATTGACAAACAAACGAATGGATCAAAATTTTCATTCACTATGATCATTCTATCATAATCTTTTACATTTTTTGTTTTAATTCATTTCCAATTTTTAATTTAAGCCATTTCACTTTTTATCACTTATTCTGTCATTTTATCATTTTATCATTTGCTTAATTCGATACCAAAATATTTGTTTTCTTTTTTTCTTGAAAATATCGGTAGTAAAAGTTCCATTGTTTTTGTTATTTGTAAAAAAAAAAAAAAGAAATTTTATATCAACCTTATCAAATCTTTGATTAGCCTCTAACCAACATCAGTATCAGAGATTAAGAGCATACTTCCATATCAAAATATCATGGATACACAATAATTTATTATGCAACTTTAATTCTCTAAAACTATGGCCAAAGATTACTAGGCTTATAATAAAATCTCTTTCTTGCTGTATTACAATCCAATGAAGACTTACTTTACTTGCAATGAAATGATACGATAAGATTCTACAATGACATGATACGATAACAAAATGTTTTATCGTATCAAAGCAAAAAGGAGAAATACTAAATGTGAACTGTAGCAATAGAACGATGTTACAGTTTCTACTTATCATAGGACTAATCTGATACTATCCTCCATCGCTTAATCCATTCCGATAGACGTTTCAGTTGTCTTTCAGTGATAAGCTGTGCTGCTTCATCCTCTTCTTTGTTATCAGTTTCAGCTTTATATCTTTGTCCTTGTTTTGTAAGCGGGTTTACGGTGACTTTTACGGGTTTTTCGGACTTTTGCGTTTCCGGATTCAATGATGCAGATTGTGATGTTGGATGAAGCGGAGGACGAGAAGAGCATGGACAATATATGGTGGTACTAATATTAACATTTCCGTCCATTTCAGGCTACAATTGATAATATAATAGTATATCTGATGAGAATTCAGAATATTCCTTTTAATTACAGAATTTTTGATGAAGAACGGAAATTTGGAACTTTTAGCAATTTCCCTTTAGCTCCAAAGTTCGAATTCTTAGGTATGCAAAATTAATTTGCAGCTATTAGAAATCGCATAGGAATTTTTGCTTACCTGACCAGATTTCTCGAATTCATCTCCAATCTCTTCTTTACTCATTACTTTTACTGAATTTTGCTGTATTGATTCACTTTTTTCACCTAATATGACGAGCTCATCCGAAGGACCTATTTTTTTCGGTGCCCAAATAATTCAGGTTTCAAATACCTTGATACAGTGCGATTTTTTCCTGATGGACCTGGTAATCCAGGTTTTCCAGTAGGTCCTGAAAAGTTTTTAGGTTTTTAGGATTTTTATGCAGACACAAAATTTACTATAAAATTACGAAAACATTCTAAAGCATACCAGGAGCTCCGCTTTCTCCCATTGGACCGGGTAAACCAGGAGGACCAGCTCGCCCATTCCTTCCAGGAGCTCCTGGCAATCCAGCAGGACCACGTAAACCTGGCACGCCACTGTTTCCTGGTAGATCCAGTGGTCCAGGAGGACATAATACACAATTTTCTTCATCACTGGTATCACCGAGGAGAAATCCTGGTATTCCTGGCTTACCATCTAAACCATCTTCATCGTTTTCTGGAATAATATCAAATGTTAAAACTCAATATTCATTTAAATATAGATTTGATCAGTCGAAAGGAGGAAAAAAGAGTCTATTTTGGAAGTTTATTCTCATCCTCAATTGACAATGAATCATTCACTGCTATGCTTGTACTTTTTGTCAAAAAACTCTACCTCCATTAACACCTGGTTGACCAGATGGTCCTCTTGGTCCTTCTGGACATTGAATCATTTGTTTAGCACAATCTACAAGAATTTTATTTAATTAATAAAAATTCATTTCATATAGAAATGACAAAATAAATATCAATCATCTTTAAAATAAATCATCTTTTACATCAAATAAAACCAATAAAATATGATCATGTGATGTCATTGGATAATAAGCCTTCTTAGGATATCGTTCATCTAGATCAAATAATTCTCGAAAATTTAAATGTCACAAATTCCAACCGCTTATTTTTCCATCCATCTTTTGATGACGCTATTTCTTTTAGCGCTAATTCAAATTAAAACCTTTCCAGTGGATAAGTTTTAATAACTTTAAAACTCTTCTGATGGATAAGTTCTAATAATTCAAATCTTAATTAAAGTACTGGAATTTTGCTTAATGATAATGAGTTATGAGAAAACATACTGCATCGTTCATCTTTGAAATAATCTGATCTTCTCATTCTATTAAAATGTGCTTTACTTTGTAAATTCATTATGTCATCCCAGGTACCATTTACATCGTACTATAAAAAGTAAATATATGTGTCAAAATTTTAATTTCTAATCAAATTGTTATTGCCTGAAAAGGTGGCTCTTATTTCTTGCTTAAATAGCAATGATATGATATGATATGATATAACACATCAGATCATATAGCTAAGGATAAGATGCTTAATAGGTAAAAAAAAGTGCGGAATAAATGAAAGAAATTATTTGGAATTAAGTTTATTACTAATTAATGGTATTAACATATCCGTTTTTGTGAAGAAACAAATAGAATCTCTGGCTTCTGGCATTTATCGGTAAATTTTATCAAGTAAAAGATAACCTTAAAATATTCCATTTCATTGAATACGAATTCATAGAGACTATCTATATCATATTTTACAAAAATAATTAATACCCAATTAATAGATAAAAGTACTGTACAAAGTACTCCAAATATGGTCAAAATAATTTCGGTATGAAATTTGAAATTAATAGATCGTATCATGATAAATTCGAGAACAATGCTGAAAATTGATGTAAAAATGGTAGCAGTAAAAGTGATTGCAAAATTGTGAAATTATTTATTACATAAGAAATTCATTCGAAATCAGTATTATTTACTTACTTTTACTAATACTTTTGATAACAACTTACTTTTGATAACAATACTTACTTTT
>NW_018108249.1:147838-155677 GCF_000183805.2 Loa loa
TTACTTTTGATAACAATACTTTTGATAACAACACTTACTTTTGATAACAATACTTTTGATAACAATACTTACTTTTGATAACAATACTTACTTTTGACAACAATACTTACTTTTGATAACAACACTTACTTTTGATAACAATACTTACTTTTGATAACAATGTTTTAAAAATGCAATCAATAGATTGCAATCAATAGATTGCACTTTTAAAAGATAAGATTGATTAATATATTATCATCTTTTATATTTTAATACGTTTACAAATGGATTAGATAAAAATGTAATGAATAATTTTGCAAAATAGATATTATTAAATAAACGGATGATAAAGTAACCAATAAATCAGCTGAATAAATTTTGCAATTGTCAAATAGAGTAGTTGACACGACTTGTATCATTTTCGATATATTGGTATGTGATTATTTGTCTTTCATTGTAAATACAATAAAATATCACCTAAAATGAATGAATTTTTAGAGAGGATCTATTCAAATATTCATATTTGCAACATTCAAAGTATAATTCATCATCTTTTCATTTTTGCACAATTTGTTGAAAATGTAAATAATATTGTCGCAGGTATGTCGCATGTTATTGATATCATTTGTAGTGCAATTTGTCTCTAGCTATTCTGCACTTTTATATAAATAATACCTGCTTTTACCTATAAAATTAATGCGCTACACTGTTTTATCATCAAAAACAAGTTTATTTTACCCTTTTTATTACTCTTTAGAGAATAACAACGACAATTATCGAACTTGTCACCAACTTTTTGATCATTATGTATCACATTTCAAATATTCACTTTTTCTTTTTTGACTGCAAAATATTTTCAATCATTCATTTCTTTCGCTTGTCACTTCTTTAAACGAAGAAAATAAAGCCACAGGAAACAGCAATCGCTAAATGTGATGCTGTTGACATTGTCATCTTAGGAATGTTGATGATGTGATGAATTTGAGCGATGAAATATGACCTTTCTTTTTTTTTTTGAAATGTAAATTGAAATTCAAAAGTTACTGTTAGAGCAGGTCACATTCTTAATAATAAATGGACAATGGGAATGGTACAGAAGTGACAATTTGTCTTTCTGGATAAGATTGTATATTTTCCACATAAGATTTGATTGTAATAATAGAGATGTTAGGTTGATATAATTCAGAATTTTGTAAATTGTTTCGATTTATTGCTACTGTTGAAGTAGTAAGTTTATAAAAAAGTTTAATCTGAATCAAAATTTGTTTTTTTTTTTAAATATGATTTTAAGGGATGATAGTAGGATCAAAAGTATTAGTGATTGTTGAAAAGCTAATATTAGCTTATGGATTAGGATAAAACTTTTATAGACAAATCAACATCCTTTCTGTAAAAGATAGAAGAGAGGATAAATTTCTTTTTTTTAATATCTCAAAAGGATTTAATATCAATTTATAGGATGATGGATAAATGGGGGAAAAGGAAAATAGAACAATCTTATCATTTCTAAAATGTCCCATTGTCCCATTTTATTTTGCTTCACACAAAAAAAAGAAAATAGTAATTTAGGCAGTTCATTAAACAATTTCTTTCAGTGCAAAAAAAGATAAATAAGATGAGAGGAAACAAAAGAGGTATGAAATGAGCATACATCAAAACAAAAGTAACAGAAAACAATTAATTAGAATGGGATTAATTTCGCATCGAATTATTTATGCAAGAAAAAAAAAGCAAAATAATTAAAATTAATTTTAAAAAATATTCTTTCTGAATCTCATATGGCTCAGGTAAAGCCTGATTTGAATTCAAGCTTATTTTTAGAAAATACATGTCATCTCTTTGGAAGAGATTTAAAGGACAATTTATAGATCCATAAAAAATAAAGCACATTTCCAATATGAAATGTATTAATAGTCTAAGAAAATTTTCATAACTATTCCGTGACTTCATAATTGTAAGTGAGCATTAATCAGAAATTGCGTTTCCAATGCCAATTAGCTATCAGAGTGCCAATTAAGCCAAAAAGCTAAATAAACCATCAGATTCCATGTTAATTTAAGCTTTAAAATAAGGTCAAAGATTTCCAGGTCAAAGATTAATTTCTTGTTGAATTATATGGATGAAAGGAAAGTTAAATTACATTTAAAAATATTGAATTTGAAGCAAAACTAATTGCTATCTTAACAAAGATAAAATGTGAGAATTTTAGTATTGTTAGAAACTTATTATTAAAAGTTAAATGTGCAATTGTTTACGGTAATATATCTGTTTGAAATTTTAAATAAATCAAATATCTTTTAAGATATTTGATTAAATTTGAAAAAAGTTTGAAAGAGCAAGAAAGTAGAAATATGATATTTGGATGGAATTAAATATGACAGACAGGTCACACAGTTCTGAATTAAAGCTAAAATTTGAATAGTAAATTATTTTCTCCTGCAAAATTATTGTTTATCCTTAAAGTAAACAGGATATTGCAGAGGTCATAATGAAATAATTAATGAATCACATTCATTGTTAATGAATTCTTCTCAAGGATTGCTTGGTCCAACAGAAGTTGTCGATTCTTTATTAAGTGCCGTATGTTCGGTTAATTCAATGTGATCGATTTTTGAGATGATCTGCAAAAGTGTTTTTTTCTTTTCTTATACAATGAATTATTACAAGTTTCCATGACTACCTATTATTAGTAATATTTTAATCAAATACGGTAGATATATAGGATAATTATAGGTTATTTTTAGAGATAATTAGTTAAGTAGCTGAGTTCACTACAGTATGATCATATAGCCGAATTACAGTACTCTTTTAATAAGTTTTACCCTAGTGGTGAAATCATAATCCTCTGGTGGTTCGATGAATTCGCCATCCGAATAGTATTCCTTTTCATGAATACGATTGAAGCAATTCAATTTTAAGATTAATCCTAAAAAAAAAAAGACTATAAATTTGTGTAATGATCGCTTTGTAATATTAGGAGGAAAAAAAAAGAAAAGAATTTACCAGTGACAGCACCGCCAATGATCGAAACTATCAGGACAATTGCAAGCGCTGCAAGCTGATAACCAGCCTGTACAAATATTTCACGACTTTCATCATTGCTGTTCATTGCTGGATAAATATGGGTTATATTGCTGTAATTATGCAAATTATCATTGAAATATTACAAGATTATTTGGATTTAAAAATTACCCAAATTTTAATGACTTTTTTCTTATTTCTAAACCTAAATATGTTATAAATTGTTCAGTTCTTAAATATTAAATTACTCATTAATTTATGTACAATTAGCAATTAATAATTAGTATGAATATGGTAATTAACCCAGTTCCATAACGAGTTGGTTCATATACAGCCGTAAAAATGAAACCAAGAATACCAGCCAGAATACCTGAAAATGGATTGATTCATTTTAAATATCACTTTATCATTCGTTTATTTCATTGTTTTCTTCAAAATACTCCACTAATTTTATTAGTAAATAAGTGGTTCATCAATTTTTTTTTTTTTTTTTAATGATTAATTATCAATGAAACCTTTTATCTAATGATAATTAGTTGAATATTTTGAAGAAAAAAAAATTTTTTTTCTTAAACTTAGTATATATCATTTATTTCAAAGTTTATTCCAACTAAAATTTTATGAATTTGCAAAAAACTTGATTAAAATCAAATTGTTACCAGGTAATCCATGAATTGATCCAACACCACGTGTATCATGAAGTCCAAAAACTCGAGCTCCAAGCGGCTAAAATTATATCAGATGTTGAATGAAATTATTATTATTATTATTTTTTTTTTTTGTGATATTAGCGCATACAGTATATAATGGTTAGGAAAGTTTTGAATATTATGAAATAACGTTATAATCAATTTCATTTTTATATTCAATTATATTTTGATATAGAAACAAAACCCTGATATAATTGTTGCCAAGAACTGAGACTAAAGCGCCCAACAGCCAACCAAAAGAGCATAAAATGGTTCCAAAATAATATTTGCAACAGTACCAATAGCAATACCACCAGCAAGAACCGAATTTGATATATGTGTCATTGAGAAACGATACTGTAAAATTTTTGTGGTAAAAAATATGAGAATATGCAAATTAGCATCAGAAAGATCAAAATTTAACTATGATTATTTCAGAAAAAAAGAAAGACATAATAAATTCAATTAAAAAATGTAATATCACAAAACCTTATGCTCGTGATCGAAAAGTTGACTGATCAAAAAAGTACAAATAGTGGAAGAACAAAGCGCTAAATAGGTGTTCAGGATAGCACGGTGTCGAGAATCTTCGGGAATTGCTAGAGCTGAATTGAATGATGGGAAAAATGCCCATAGAAATAAGGTACCTGAAAAAAAGATGGAATCCAGAAATATTGATAATACTTTGAAAGAGATAATAGCACCAGTTTAAGTCTAAGTGTAAGAAGTTTGTTTGATTTTGATTTAAAATATAAGTCTAATTCTAAGTCTAGTAGTTTAAGTTTTGTTTGATTTTGGTTTAAAATATAAGTCTAATTTTAAATCTAGTAATCTAAGTCTAAGAAATTTGTTCAATTTTGGTTTGAAATATAAGCCTAATTCTAAATCTAGTAGTCTGAGTCCAAAAAATTTGTTTAATTTTGGTTTAAAATATAAGTCTAATTCTAAATCTAGTAATCTAAGTCTAAGAAGTTTGTTCAATTTTGGTTTAAAATATATTACAAGCTGTAATAAGCATCCATTTTTGCTTCAAACTAAAACTGAAAGATAAAAGAAAAAAAAAAAGAAGAATGTGACAAACCAATCATAGCAAAGATGTTAGAATTGTAACTGGAACCCTCATGCTGATGTGAAATCATTTCCTTTTTGTTGATTACTTTTGCAACAGCCAAGCCAAAATATGCCCCAAAACAATGGATCACCATTGAACGGCCAATATCAATTACCTATATGTTGAATTTTTACTTTCTAGCAAAAGTAATTCATGTTATCAAAGAAAGCTAAATTTATTTTAAATATTTTTTAAGATATAAAAAGTATGATGATAAAATGATAAAAGAAACAGAAAATGATAAAATGATAAAGCAAAAACTCTGATCGAAGGTATTTAACAACCATTACTATTTCAAGCTTAATGATAAAATGATAAAACGGAAACTCTGATCAAAGGTATTTAACAGTCATTGTTATTTGAAACTTAGTGATAAGATGATAAAACTGAAACTTTAATCGAAGCTATTTAACAATCATTATTATTTGTTCATATGATTTGAAAAACAAGAACCTTCAGATAACGTAAGATGAAATGTTCAACAGCAACAGCAATTGGTACTTCGATAGCTGACATGACCATATACTGCACCGGAGTAAGTTTGCCCAAAACAGCTCCCATTGTAATCAGAACGGTAATAGCAACAAAATCAGCAGTGATTAAACTAAATTTAATTTATTTTTTATTTTTTAGGTAAATAAAAGTAAGGGGGCAATATCACATTAACAAATATTAATGATGAAGGATTAAATGAATTTAATAAAAATGGCACATATACTTACTCAAGGATGGAAATTGCAAAACGTCCAATGGTGGCAAATTCATGAGAGAAGAAACCACGTACAATAAGTGCCCATTGAATAGCATGTGAGGTCAACAAAAGGTTAATTGAAAGAGCAGCAAGACCGTAACGTCGTAAGAAAACCATTATAAATCCCATACCAACCAATGTCATCATGTGAACATCTTGAAATACTGAAATATTTCAAATTTTTACATTATAACTCATTAACTGGATAAAAATGCGCAATTGTAATATTAGTTGCGCATTTGATGAATTTCGATTTCAATCTTGAAATTAGAATATTTTCATCCTGAAATTTCAAAATTAAAATATTTCCACATTTAGTCTGATGCAAAAAAGTAAAACAAACATGGATAATTGGTGTTAATGAAGTTTGTGCTTGTTGTACCACCAGGCATTGCATGATTTGAATATTGTCCAAATACAGCGAAAAGGATAAGAAATAGGACCTGTAAAATTTTAATTTGCTTTTTCATTCAAATTTTTCCAAACATTTTGAAGTTTTGTAAAATTTTATAAATGAAAATTCCAATTTTAAAATTACTTTTTTTTTTAAACTCATACAATATTATTTGCTTTTTTATCTTTTTATTCAATTATTCACTTACGCAGATTATGCTAATTTCTGTAGCATTTTTTTCAAACTTTCCCTCAACCATAAATTTGATTAGACTATAACAGTAAGGATAATAGTTAATGGTTATCGGATGAATTTATGATTCAAAAAACTTTTAGATTCAAAATTTATAAATTCAAAGAAAGGATGTTCTATTTATAGTTTATAAATAAATCAATATTTGCAATATCTTTACATAAATCGATGATATAAATCATACTGCTTCATACATATTGTGTAAACTATCTGTTGTAGATGAAATTTCTACAACAAATTGTATCATCAAATGCAATACCCTTCCCCGATACATTGAATTAAATTTGTATTTAATAAACTTTTAAATCTATTTTATACTTCCAATAGTTCCCATTCGTTACGAATCTATGAGAAGATAGTTTGAAATATTGAAAAGCAGATGAAATTATAAGGGTAATAATTGTTATTTTTAAGAATTAAATTTCCAAAAACTATAGTAATGATAATAATTCATTTATAAAAAGACATAAATTCCAGAATATAAGAATTAAAAATTTAAAATATCTGCAAGATTCGTAAATATAAAATACGGTATAGACGTAAAAAGGAATAAAATTAAATGGTCATTAAACGATATGAGAGAACATTTGTCATCGAATCTCAAAATACTTCCTCAATCTATTTTTGGTTTTTCTTTTTATTTTTTAAAATTCTATTTTTTATTGAAGATTCTATAATCAATGGACTAAATAAATGATTCGTATGAATCATTCGTATTGTATATTAGTCACATATTCTTAGCTGTGATAGATATAAAAATTTGTTAATGAATTTCAATGAATCATAAGTGATATTTAATTTACTCATCAATACTCTAAGATCTGACTCTCCACATTCATTAAAAAAAAAAATACTGGATAATCTTGAACAAATGAGTGTCATTCGGATTCCATTAGTACGAGAATTTCTAAATGCGGAAGAGAATTATGCGGAATATCCTGGCTCATTCAGACAAGACATCCGCTATTCCGCACTGAATCAATAGTGCTTTTTGTATTCGCTTCCTCATATTGTTCAAATGTAGACTTTGAATAATTCGTTTATTGGGAATTATGGGATATAAACAATAGGTCATATGATAATCAAAAATAAAGAGGGGGCTTGTTTGCTTCGTTGCATATTCAACAGATATTTTAGCGACTGATTATCAGTAGATTGTAAATGGTTTATCATTTTTCTCACTGCATATTCAACAGATATTTCAGCGACTGATTATCAGTAGATTGTAAGTGGTTTATCATTTTCTCACTGCATATTCAACAGATATTTCAGCGACTGATTATCAGTAGATTGTAAGTGGTTTATCATTTTTCTTATGGTTCATTATCCAAAATCTTCGATATGATTTGCAGAATTTTTAATTCTTTTAGGAAGCGAAAATTTTTTTTCATTTATTCGAAATTCAATCCGCATTCTTCAAATAAGAATAAAAATAATGCGAAGAAAATTGATCAAATAAATTACTTAAAGTAGAAATCAATCAATCACATCCACATGATTAATGATCAGTTATTTGTGGTCAGTGATAAGCAACTGTTTTGATAAAGTGATATAAATATGTAAAGTTGAAATATGGGAAAGAAATTGAGAATACCACAATATAATCGATACAACCATCGATCAATTTGAGTGTAAATAACAG
>NW_018108249.1:156341-164443 GCF_000183805.2 Loa loa
AATTTGAGTGTAAATAACAGCAAATCAAAATATATAAAACTCGCTTTTACGAAGAAGTTACTTCCGGTAGTTACAAATCAAGCTTATCATTTAAAATGAAACCTATCTCTGATATCAAGCTATTACTGGCCTTATACATCACACTTTTTGCTTTGTTCATAGAATTTTTTTAACGAATATAATAAATTTTACAAAGATTGATAGAACTAATTTAATTAGGCTTATATATCTTTCATTGGTTTAATCAAAATAAATAATCTCAAATTACTCTCATATAAGTGATACTTTAAATGAATCAAAAATTGGAGTGGTAAATAAATTCTCTGATAAAGAAAAAAAAAAGAAAAAATGTTGAAACAACCATAAATGCTTTAAATTATAAATTGAAAATTTAAACAAAATTTACCATTGAAATGAAATCATAAAACTTACAAAACTTTATTAAATGCAAAATATGAAGGGATCAATGATTAGCATACCTGAAAGAAGATTGCAAAAATCGTAAATTGCTTTCGATGAAACATCGATGCCATTTTCGATTGACTGCAATTAAAACATTATTTTTTTTTTTTTTGTAAAATACTTTTTTCATTAATAATAATAATAATAATAATAACAACAACAACAATAACAGTAACAATAACAATAATAACAATAACAATTCTTCGTAGCGAATAAATATTTATAGAAGGAACAAACCTTACATATGTTTAAATAAATGATTCTAAGTGCGCAAAACAAATCATAAGAATTGATTAGTGACAAAAAATTTTTAAAAGTGGCAGAGATACCATAAGTATGTCTTTTTTTTTTCCTTCCATTACAAAATTTGATCATTTTGATGGTAAATTAGAGGAAAATTTAAAAGTGCAATTTGTTATTGTTAATTGCCGAATCTATTTTTCTTTTTTTTTTTTTAAACTTTTTCAAATATTCCTCAACTTTATTTCATTTCACATTTACATGTTGAAACAAATATGGCCAAAATGTAATTAATGGAAAATGAAGTTTTGCTAATTATTCCTTCCATTCATTTAATTCATAAAGTTTGATAAAATTTATAGAGGAGAAGGGAAGATTGCTAAATTAACTATTTGCCCATCAATTTAATGAGGAAAAAAGATTGTAATGAAATAAAAATAATTGAAAGTGAAAGTGACAGCACTTTTTTTTTTCCTTAAATTAAATTTAAATTAGAATCCTTTAGCAGTTCTTTTTCTTGCATTTCAAAATGCTATTGAAATAGCAAAAGGGGGGGGAAAAAAAAAAGAAAATTTCCTACACTAATAGAGTACAATCACTTGTGCTAGAAATAAATATGTTTGGAGACGGTAAAAATAGTTTCTTTAAATCATTTGAAGGCCTTTTTAAAATTTCAAAATAAATTTTGATATTTGACAGATTGGAATTTCATAATGACAGATAGCGAGCAATAAGATAAATATGAGTAGTAGTTTGTATTGCAATCATTAATAATTATAATTGTTATTGAAGAAATTGAAGTTATCAAATGATAAACTTCGTGAATGATAAGTTGGTTTTGTTTATCAGTCGAAGTGAAGAAAGTTTAATTTCAAGATGATCAATAAAACTGATATGAAAGCAAATCACTAGTCTTATCATATGATATTATATATTCATAAATATGAAAATTGCTACCATTGTTATTTGCCGTAATGTTAATCAAATCATATGTCATAAATTTTAGGAATTTACAGTAAAAAAAAAAAAGAAGATTGTATATCATTTTGCTAATCCTTTCATATTTTAAGTATTCCATTATTACCTAAAGATGAACAGATGATATCATTGCGATATATCAGTTTCAGTTATCAGTTTCGGTAACAGTTATTCAATAAAAGTTTAAATTACATAGCAATGGAGAACACATCTGTAAAAATCTTACAGTATTTCAATTTCTATTTTTAGGACTGTTTATTCTAATTTTACTTTTCTTTTTCAAAGTCACCTAAATTTAAAATTGCTAGGAATTATTTGTTGAAATTTAATGCTTAATATTCCTATCTTATCATTGTGCTAATCGCCATCATTAATGATTGTACTATCTGAGTAATACTGAAACACTACGATATCATTAATGATTGTACTATCTTAGTAATGCTGAAATACTACGATATCATTAATGATTATACTATCTTAGTAATACCGAAATACTACCTTTCATTTCGAAATATGATCAAGCATTAAACTTTCAGACAATTCTACTAACTTAAAATAGAAAAGATAGAGTTCAATGATCATTTCATTTACAATAATTGTTTCATACAGTACTCCTAAGTGATGGGGAAAGGATAAGTGGTGAGAATTTGGAGTTTTCAAATGACATCTCTGTCTATGACCATAACTCAATTAACAATTATCGCAAATTGATCTCTCCTTTTTTGAAACTTTATGAATTAGTAACAACGATAAAATGCATTAATTTGGTTCAATTTTTAAATATTTAATTATGTATTCATTTGGTATAACTTTTAAAAATTTAATTACTTTGATCAAACATTCAATTACTTTAGGAGTAATGAGCTAAGCTTACAGTAACAATGAGAAATTATTGTTTTAAGCTAATCAATTTCATGGTTCTGAAATTTGAATAACTTTTAAAAAAAATAGAAAAACCAATAGATAAATTGAAAAAAACACACACACACACAAGTAATTAGTAATTAGTAATTAGTAATATGTATTGTTAAGGTTATTTTTCTATTGATTTGAACTTATTATTTGCGCTATTATCAATGTTAAAGTATATCTTATCAAATGGAACATATAGATAGAAAGAAATTCAATTTGAGAGTATTTAGGAATTTAAATTTAAATTACCTTTTATATGGTTGCACCTTACTATTGCTACTGTTATTGAGATTTGCCATAGAAATGTTGGTAGATGATAATGCTGCTGCTGCTGATGATGATGATGATGATGATGATGATTTGTTAGATAATTAGATGATGATTTGCTGGAGAATATTTCAAATATAACCGAACTGAATCGACACAACAGCGTACCACTTCAGCAACATACATAGCATAACAAAAGTTACATATATACTCCCATAGACAGAAAACAAGAAATTGTCAACTCCTTGTCTCATTGGTGATCTAATAAACGATAGTAATAAACAGTGTATGATAGTTTTGATGACATTGCCCTCTTTGAAGAAGAAGAAGAAGAAGAAGGAAATGTTACCTTTGGAAGATATGGATAGATAATAGAAACATGAATATAAATATACTACCCAACCATTATATATTACTATTCATTCATTGATATCTAATTAAATTTTATTCTATTCTAATAATTAAACAAGGAAAGAGAAAGAAAATTATAAGAAAGGAATAAAACAAAACAAGAAATTTCAATTAACTGCAAATAGAATCATCCAGAAAAAAGTTCAAACATCAAAAGTGAAATAAATTCTGATTTAAAATGGATCAAATTATAATTGATATTTAGTATTAATTAGAATTGGAAAAAAAAAAATTGTCGCCATGCAATTAAAAAATGAATTGATGTTGCTGGATATGGGATGAAAAAGATAAGAGTTAGAAAATGAACATTGGAATGAGGGAAAGAAGAGATACCAACTGCGACGGATGAGCGCAAGGAGACTAATTAGCATCGTTGACCAGCATTGGTCCACTAGTATTCTGGATTAAAAGAAGAGGGAGGGTTGCGCTGAATGATAGAGATATGTGTGTAGTGGTCACTCATTATGCTCCACCCTTCCTGTATTGTGTAGCAAGCAATCAGAGGTCATTTGTGTGCTCTTACAGTGTCATCCATTTGCCACTTCCTTCACCTTCTTTCTATCTCTGGTTATCCTTTACAAGCATCTAATACACTCGTTTTGATATATATATGTTTGTCTGTCCATCTCATATTTCTCAATTCCTTGACCAGTATCCATCTTTTGATGTACTCCAAAAGCCTTTATCATCCTTTACTCCTTTCTTTGTTGGTCAAATTGTATTCCTGGGCAAATGCTTTTTAAAATACTTTTTGCCCTTTTACTATTCTCAGTCCACATTAGGAGGAGAGTACGAAAGAGATAAAAGGCAGAGGTATGATCCCTTCAGATAACCAATCGATATTTAGCTTGGGACACAAGCCAAGATAAACTGCCATTGCCTAGCGACCTGACATCAGCTGACCAAACAGCAATCCTCCCTACCCCTACTTCCAAAGAAAAAGGTTTCTAGGTCATAATTAGCTCATGATTCGTTCGGGGGACCGTATCTTTAATGGTGAAATAAACCGCCCATAAAATAAGGAATGCATATGATTCCTTAATATCTGTTTGTTGTTGTTAAATCAATTTAAAATTTAGCAAAAAAAAAAGGATCCGCTTCCTTTCCCATCCCTTTCCCTTTCTTTTTTCCCCCGTCTCCCGGTATATGCAGAAGTTTGCAGAATTTCTAACTTTAATTAACAATTTTCAACCTTAGCTAACATACATATAGCTTCTTTTCTTACCTCATATCATTCATCAGAAATTCTCAGTGGGCGGGTTTTGACAATGCTTCTCATAATTCCATCTCTCCTACATCCTATCATTGTATATATTTCTCGGATGAAAATTCAAACTATCAGTCCGAAATTCTGTCCCCATCATCAGAATCTTGTGGGTCACTACTGAACACATCATCGGCCAGTTGTTTAACCTTCTACTGTAATTCATGGCAAAGTTGATGCGGTCATTTTTAAGATAAATCGCATTAAAAAATTACCGCGAAACTCTAAGTCATTTGCTGACCATCCAAACTTAGCTCAAAATGGTACATAATAAGTTCAAGATATGACAGATAAGAGATTTGATTTTCGATTGAAAATATCGACTGATAACTTTTTAGAATATTACTTGGAATGAGAATGACAAAGATGACTGAAATATCAAATCATTAGTTGAATAAATGCAAAACTTCTGCGATTAATGTGTGTGCCTTTCATTTACTGAATCAACAAATCTGATTAAGATCAAAGAACTTGATAAGGGAACTAAGATTGATGATGTAGGCAAGATGTATGACAAAACTTGGTAAACAATAATAATGTGCCTGGTTGTCGTTTAATAAGCAAAATTGAAGTATCAATACATGTAATAGAATGAATATTTATATCTCAGGTAAATTTCAGGTAGCGCAACATGTGTTGTTTTTAAATGTTTGTATTTGGTTATGGTAGCAAAAGTGCTAATTGTTTGAGCTTGCAAACAGTATTCTGAGGATGTAATCAATTTCAAATTATATCTCATCATGATTTGCTTGTATCTTCAAAATATAAGCTATCATGCCTTATCACACTACATATAACTTGACCATTAATTATCACATATATATCATATGTATTGAATCCCATATAGAAATAACAACTCTTCTGGAGGTTTTAATCCAAAAAATATAATCAAAACCGGAAATGTCTCATATCAATCTGGATGAAATCAAAATGGATCCGTAATCAATCTTATCTATTAATCCTGAACTTATCATTTAAATTATGGTTTCTAAAATTGAAAATACCGAATTAAATTTGAATTTTTGCTATTCTCAATATATTTTCCATATTTTTTTAGGATTCTTTTATGAAATGAGAAGAAAGCTGAAATTAATATAAGCAGATAAAATAGGCTATATCATGTCTATCAATCTGGTATTTCCAAATAATTCGAAAAACACCAACGAATACTAAGGTCATCAGCTCTTCAAGGCATTATTTTAAATGTCACTATCAGAGATGCTAATGATGGGAGAAAATATTGAAACCATATGTACTGTAATTTGCAATTGCTGATTATATGTAACCAGAAAAAAAAAGACTTCAATTTTGTTTTCTTAAATTCCGGTTTACAGCCAGGTTCTAGAATGTGCTCAATTGAAGTGCATTAATTTATTTTCTTCAAATGAATGCATTTTAAAAAATGACATTCTTCAAATATGCAGAAGAAATATCGTCAACATATTGAATTCATTTATGCTGTCTATTTACGTTTTTCAGTTTACAAATAAGCAAAAAAAAGTTTTTTTTCCGGTTGAAAAAGACTTCTTATTGTATGGTTACTCTTTTATATATTACAAGTAATATTAAGAAGTGCAAATATAATAAAACCTCAAAAATTTGCTTAAAAATTTGAAAATAGTAAAATACATAAATCAAAAAATGTCGCTTTGATTTTTTTTTTTTTTCGACTAATGGTTTGATGACAATGACAGAAAACGTACAGACCAAGATATTATAGGCAAGATATGATTTGCAAAATGTAATTGTTGGTGATGGTACAGTTGTGATTCCAAAAAAAGATTTCCATATATGCAATTATAATATCATTTGAATAGATGGAGTGGTTTTACTGATGGGAAATAGATTTGAAATTGAATGAAATGATGACAAGTGCGCTTAATTTAAAATATCCAAGTATCAAACTTCCTATACTTTTGAATATTCCATATATATTATTCATCATTATAGCATGTCATAAGCGATAAAAGTATCATATATCATATAACTTTTATAGAAATTAAATAACTATTATCGAAAATTTTTTTTCGTTTTTCAAATGCTATTCGAATATCTTGACCTAAATATAATATCTGACCTTAATATCTATTTCATTATTGTTGTCGTTGGATTTTACTATGTACCAAAAAGTGACTAATCATGAATTTAAGAAGAAATTTCTGGAAAAAAAAAAGTTGAAAGTTGAAAAAATTATTGTAATTTTAACTGATCAACTTTCTAAGACTAATTAATTCTAGGACTAATTAATTGATAATTGTTTCTAATAATATTAATGATAGAATGGTTATTACAATGATCAAATCAATAATTACTGGAAACATTTATTTACATGAGAATTATATGGACATCATTTCATTATTAATAATATAGTATTCATTTCAACAATTTTATATATGTATATATCAGTACCACATATTAAGAATTAAAATTATGCAACGAATTAAAGAAATTTAAATTTGACGATGAAATAAATGGTTAAATATTATGATTATATTAATTGTAACGGTGGTTTAAGAATATGCACTCATACAACTCTTTGATGATGGTGATGATGATGATGACGCTGGTTGACATATGTCCTTGAGTAAATACCTTTAATTATTTGGAATTTTCAACAAGCGACAATCCGCCTATGTATTCTCTGCGTTAATGCATTTATCTTCACCAATTGTTCACTATTTATTTCACCTGAGGTCATTCCTTCATCACCATCATCTATCTATATTTCCCTATACTATATTAGATGCTATATTCAATATATGATTTATTGCATAAGAGAAAATTCCATTACAAATATATGATAAATAAAAGCATCTCAAGTAAGTTCGAAATATTTGGAAACAAATGATTCAAAATTGAATCAAACATAAGGTATATTTTTTGATGTGATTCTGATCTGATCTGATCTGGTCTGATTTGATCTGATATATAAATAGTATTGAATTGAAGTTATTGAGAATACTTCTTAAAAGTGTATATATGATGTCATGTTAGCTTTGTAATGATAAATTAATTTGGCCTATTAAATTTAGTTTTTTGAAAGCTTTAAATTTTTGATTGAAAAAAGAAGTAAAAGAAAAAATCGACAATAATTGGAAGAATGACAAAAAAATGGAACTAAAAAGTACTCGGAATAGAACAACGAAATTTGAGACATTATCGATATAAACGCTCGATGGTAATTGTCCGAACGAAATGCGCTCATTCGGTGGAATCGAACGAAATAAACAACATATTAGTTAGTGTCACAACATTAATCTACTCTTAAACAATACCATTCAGTTAGTGTCACAGCAATAATCTACTCTTAAACAATACCATTCAGTTAGTGTCACAGCAATAATCTACTCTTAAACAATACCATTCAGTTAGTGTCACAGCAATAATCTACTCTTAAACAATACCACATTAGAGATGTGTAATAGACTGAAATATCTAACAATTACCGCCTGATAGTAATTTTATAAAACGAATCAATACAACTGTAAGCATAATAGACTCAAAATATACTTATCAATTATTGATTGATTAAACCATCCCGAGTGATTGAAATTGTAATGAACAAAGG
>NW_018108249.1:165495-169673 GCF_000183805.2 Loa loa
CTATGGGTTTGTACAGGTTTGTGCGGGTTTGTACGGGTTTTACTTTGGTTTTATGTACGATTACTTCTTACCTTTGCAGTATAATAGCACACATATGAATTTTCTATCATGGGTGGTAAAAATGGTCAACAAACTGTTGCGTACAAATGTGAGCGCTTTTGACGCTTTATGCAAATTAAATGAGTAACAAACTGTAATCTAAATTAATTGTTACTTAATTTATTCTTGGTTCAATTAACTCTTATGCAAATTTGCAATATACGATTTCGCATTTGCTCCGTTTTTCTATTACCAATTTTAGTAGTTGGCATATGATTTTATACGTCGATATTTCAAGCATTTAAATTTTAGTTTTGGATTTGGTTATTTTTTTGCATGAGTTTAACTGGTCTAGAGAAGCCGAAATTGAATGAAATTTTGAAATTCCTGCTATTTTTTTGTGCTTAGTCTTTTACAATGGTAGAAAATAACTAAATTTCCTACCATTATGAAAGGTTAGCCAGATTACTTAATAAAGGTCATTCAATGGGAAAAAAAAACTTAGTTTTCAATGGTAAATTTCACAAAAGTTGAAACTAGAAGATTGTAATTGAAATTAACTTTCAAATAAATTAGCTAAAAGAGGCTAATATATTTTGTTGAACAATTTATCATATAATCAGAGCATTTTGAATGTGATTATAATTGTTAATAACCATTACAAATATGTATTCTACAATTAATTTATGACAAAGAAAAAAATGCGAATAAATGTTGAAAGTAATGAAAAAAAAAAACAGAACAAGACAAATAAATTTTATACTTTATTTTGATTTTAGAAAGAAATTCTAATCGTTAAAGTATTTTTGAATTTTGTAAGCAAATCAAAGAGAGTAAAAGCAAAATGAAAATGTCTTTATGGTATTTATTTCAATTGTACGATAAGAGTTTAATTTGAAATTAAAAAGGATTTATTTCAATTGTACGATAAGAGTTTAATTTGAAATTAAAAAGGAATTAAAATAATTTGAGCTAACTTAACTATTACACAATTCTAGTGGCGGTAAGGATAAATAAACCATCTGGCAAAATTAATTATAATTTGAAGCAACTAAAACCATCTCGCAAACATTAGAAGAAAATTTATTTTGAAAGAATCACTCGCGTCCTTTATGATAATATCCTTTCTGATTTTCTTCATAGTAATTTGTCATTCGCTACTCCAAA
Organism: Loa loa; assembly: GCF_000183805.2. NCBI lineage: Eukaryota > Metazoa > Nematoda > Chromadorea > Rhabditida > Onchocercidae > Loa > Loa loa. The sequence goes on from NW_018108249.1 coordinate 166,702, forward strand.
AAAAAAAATTTTACGATTTGCTTAATGACCGATTAGACTATTTATTGTTTAAAGGGGTAAGTTCTCTTCTTTGCATATATTTTTACAAGTATTGAAGTTTACATGTAAACAATTATATTGTGTGTATGTGTGTGTGTGTATGTGTATGTGTGTATATGTATGTATGTGTGTGTGTGTGTGTGTATGTTTGTATACGAACTTGTCGAAAAATGAGGAAAAAGAACTAAACAAAGAGCATTACATCATATTACAATTTATTTCATTTTTACCGCATTACACAATTTACTTTTGAAGTGGCAAATTGGTGCAACAAAAGAATTCTTTCGTTACGAAACTTTGATTACAATGATTCACGTTTGTTTACTTTCACTTCTATCTTGCCTTTTTCATAAATATCACTCTGATTGAGGGATTTTTTTAGACTAATATTTATTTTAGTTTTATTTAGAAACATTAATAAGAAAAATTTCTACAGGTTCTATAATGTTAGCAAATTTTTAGCTAATTAATCATCAACAAGGATTTAAATAGTAAGGTTCAAAAATTCTCATTCACTCCTTTTCAATTTGATAGAAGGTATTTAACAGCTATAAAAGGGATGAGAAATAACCTGCGCAATATTGGGCATAACTGGAGCAGAAATAATATTTGATTACGAAAGTTGACAAATCATAATTTGTTAATTCTTATAGTAGTTCCGCTAAATTGACTAATTGTTAAATGTAATTAGCAATAACATCAAATTGTATAGTTTTTTACATTGATTTAAGCTATTTCAGTTCCAATTCATATTTTCTTTCAACAAACTAAGCTTATTATTAGCTGTTATTAGCTGCTATTACGATTGTCAAATTAACAAGAAGATGTGATATTTTAAAATGATTTTCATCTCCAGCAATTCTTGGTATAGTTTTAAATTAGATAGAGCTGCTAGTAGTTTTGTACGATCAACAATAAATACCGTGATTGAAGAGAAAGGAAAGAAATAAGCAAAAAGAGGAACGATATATACGAGGGGTTAATGAGAATAGCAGTTGACAGTTGATCTTTATTTCAATGAGAATAGCAGTGATTATTTTTTCATTTTATCCTTAAATAGCAACATAAGTAGTAAAGTATTAAATATGCTATGCGTAGCAGCATGCTTTCATTGTAATTACTGCTAATTGAAGAAATGCTGTCAAATTAAGCTTTAACAAGATGACTAATGGTATTGTCTTAAGAGTAATCTTTGTTATCATCAATTATCTAAGTCAAAATTTACCAATTAGCTATATTAACAACCGTAAAACTAAACAAAAACATGTTTTCATTGCCAATAAGTTGAAATACCAAATTGATTTCAAATATATTCACTTTTTCTATACAATAAAAAGTAATTAATTTTATTTACATTTAAGCCTCTTTGGCGATAATGATTACCACTGATATTACCAAGAATAACTTTTAAGACAATCTTGGCCAATTAATTAAGAACCTAATTATTATGGCTAGGCTTGAGAACAAAGATTTGGAAAGAGTTGTACCCATACTTGCTGCAAACGCGACAAATATGAGTGTAACCATTTAACTAGCACAATGGATTTTTTAGATGAGATACGGCATGTATGAAATTGATCCCACCCGTTCTCCTAAGGTTTATCTGCTTGGGCTTAGTGAGCTAGGACGGTGACAGCGAATTCCTCAGGACACAGGTTTTGCTAGATTATCTTTTAAATGGGTGATGGATAGTCTTCTTAAATAGACACTTTACAGGGCTAAACGAACTCCATCTGCCAGGATTTGGAATTAGAGTTGTCTCTCTTTTTTAGGATAGTTGTCAGGAGGATAGTAAGTCCATCCTGCCCGTAGACATACACTTTTTCTTAACGTGTCTAGTATGCGAGGCCCTGTCGGTAACAATTACCACCGTCAATTACCACAGTTCGCGACCTTATAAAGGCATAAGCTTCTCCCCCCACGACAAGGAGATGTCCTTGGAGGAAAGACTAGATACAAACAGATAACGGCAATGTGTCAGTTGACAAATGGCATTATCCTATGGCTTTGTTTTGCAAATGGAGGCACTGTTAGCAATTGATACCGGAAGGAATGTTTCAAAGTGAATATTGGTACTTGGCTGTTTATCAACATGAATAAATTTTCACTTATCACTCAATCATTTGCTTATCACTGTGATCAGAAATCAATACCGCACTGTCCTGTTACATTCATCGTTTGATATCGTTGATAAAGAACAGTTGAGGGAGCGAAACGATGCAAGAATGAAAAGACGATATAAAGTAAACCAATTCCGAGAAGATCACCAATAGATGTCAATACCGGCACCGAACTGTTGTCTGGATCCATTCGGAACCGCCATAATCCATAAACTGTCACTTGGCATAAATAAAATAATAGTAAGCCCTAAAAATTGCAAAAAATAAGTTTTGTTCAACAAGATTTAATTTAGGTTGAAATTGAATCCAAGTCAAATATCAATATTTCTAAAAAGATCTTTGTATTTTCAACAGTTTTACAAATTATCGACTAATTGATTGACTGAAAAGTAAGTATGGTTAAAAATTCATGAGAATTTGTTACTTGTACAAAGGCGGTCATAATATAGGTCCCAACAAAAATCCAACTGAAGTCAACATTTTTGGCTGTAAAAATGACCACAATAACGAACAAGAAATTGTATGGGATTGCTGTTACTAATAGCAAAAATGCTACTTTAGAGTCCAAATCTGAAAATGAAAGAAGTGATTCATTGATTATTGCAAAAAGTAACCATGCCAAATTTATTTATTTATCTAGTCATTTATTTATTTAGTTATTTATTTATTCATTTATTTATTTATTTATTTATTTATTTATTTATTTACTTATTTATTTATTTATTTAATTTATTATTATTATTATTATTATTATTATTATTATTATTATTATTATTATTATTATTATTATTATTATTATTATTATTATTATTA
>NW_018108249.1:169991-176921 GCF_000183805.2 Loa loa
AGTCATTCATTTATTTAGTTATTTATTTGTTTATTTATTTATTTATTTATTTATTTATTTATTTATTTATTTTATTTTATTATTATTATTATTATTATTATTATTATTATTATTGCTATTGTTATTATTGCTATTATTATTATTATTATTATTCCTGAATATATGTAACTTCTTCTTTGGGTTATTTTCTTTTGGTAATGATTGTGTTTATTTCATTCTTATTTTATACTACAGAATTGATCCTTGGAAGCAAATCCGATTCAGAACTGATTGCAAACATTGCAGTAATCATAACATCAATCAGAAATTTAATCGTTACAGTTATGATAAATGGATAGTTTTGAGGTCAAGAAGTTTCATGAAAAAGAGGAAAATGTTGAGGATGAAAATCACAGTGACCAATCATCGGATCTTAACAAATGACCAATTAGAGTAACCGTTGACCCAATCCTATTATAACAACACAAGAAACTATAGAACAAATAATGTCAGCCGTATTACGATCGTTTCACATTTCAGGCCAGTTGCAATAGTGAAATGATTCAATGAGTGAACGGTTATTGAATTAATAAACAATCAAAAAATTGTTTTGGAAATGTCATCTTTTGCAATAGCTATAATATTTATCGATTGGGTTACGATATACCGGCGAGAAATATGATTCATACAGGAGCTACTGATAGCCTGATCAATGATTAGACGGAAAATGAACTCTAAAGAATCCTTAAAATTAAATTTGCACTAAAAAGGTTAAGGTCATAGATCTGATGATTAGTCACTACTACAACTTTCTAAATTCCAATGAAATCTATTATTCGAAAAGCTTGATTAGCAAATCATGAACTACATCATGAAAAAAAAAAACCCCCCCGATATTAATTACTAGAAACGATTTTGTCCTGTTCCACAAAAATGTCCTAACCATGTGTCCCAAATCATCTAATTTTGTCACTTTGCTTCCTGGTGTTTTTGGATGATTTAAATGACAAGCTTTTTTTCTCAAATTCATTTGACCTCACTTTAATAAATGTTAAATGTAAAAATTTGTTAAATCTAGAAGGAATAATTTTATCACAAAAATATGTTAACTGTTATGATCTTTGTGATCATCAACAGAAATCTTTGATCAATCAATAGCACTTTATTTAAACCTTTCGAATTATTTTTACATCTACCTAATATTTTGGTAACAGTTACTGTAAAAAAAAAAAAATACGCATATGTTTTAAAATGAAATAGTACTGTTAAGGAAACTTTAAAAATTTTTTTTTTCTTTTTTTTTCATCACATCAGATAATCTCCCAAATATTCCAATAAATAATTTTACTTTTTTAAAAAAAAAAGAAAATTCATCACAAACACTCTTCCTTCCGTTTTCGATCTTCTTCCTTTTTTTTTTTTTTAAAAAAAAAGGAAAAACTCTTCAATGGTGAATACTAGATTAACGATTGTCAAATGTGATCATGAAATTTGACAATTTCAAATCTCGTAACATTTCTACTAATGAATATAAATGAACAGGAAATTTTTTCTTTATAATTATTTGCTGAAATTTTGCATTCCTTCTCGGATAAATTCATCCGAGATTTATTATAGACGGGAAAATCAATACTTACGACGTAAACAGAAGAAACGTAATGGGTTCACGAAAGTCCATATAGTTGTACCAGCCGGAAATTTACCAAGCGAATATTCTGATAGATGTAATGCTGTAGCAAGACGACTAGACTGTACACTTACTCGATTACCAGCAAGTCCTTAAAAATTTTAAATTGATAAAGTATACTAAAAAGGAATTAATAATTTTTCGCATAATCATAAGATATGTATTTCATTGACATTAATCCTATCTCATTATATAATAATGGTTGACCTCTTATTAAAATGATGATTGACCTCAAGATTTCATAGATTTAAGATGAATGAAAATTTTCGAAACATTAAAATAATTTCTAAACGATTCACAAATACACCTGTAATAAGTGGATGAAGCGCAGCAATACCAGGAAAAACAACAATTGCTGATTGAAGTAATAAGCCACTGCAGCTGAAATCTGAAATAACATGAATTACTGATACTTTTGGAATTAGCAGCATTTATAAATTTTCAGATGGTCGATGAAGCATATGATAATTCAGTAACTTATCGTAACTTTAAATTGATCGTATTCAAAGTAAGAATAAATTTTTCATAAAAAAAAATTAGAAATTTGTAAAGCTTGATTGCAAAATTCCAGATCTTTCTTTTTTTAATTTTTCATCATCTTTAGATCAAAGATTCATCAGGTTTTTTTTTTTTTTTTTGTCACAAACACTGACCATCCAACAACAATAGCTGCTGTGACAGCAAACCAACTATCCCTTAGAATAAGTCTCGTACGTGGTTCCTTTACAATATAATAAGTGAGAAATGGTGTTGTACAAATTACAAATATCATCAGTACAATATTGAGAATGTATAATTTGTGGATATATATGTTAACCATTAACATACCTATACCAATCTGAAAGGTTACCTGAATTGATGATCTATAATATATCAATCAATCAATTTCAATAGCTACCTTTTATCTTCTTCCTAAAGCAGTAAATAATTTATGGGAAAATGAAGAGATCATAGAAAGAAAAAAAAAACAAAATTCATTAAACTTCGGAACAATTCTTGTTTCATCTAGTAACTATCTACTTGTTATTATAATCATATTTATTTAAGAGATATATAATTCATTTCTGACACTTAAAAAGTAATTTCAAAAAAAAAAAACTTAATCCAAAAAGTAAAATTATAAAATATAGAAATAAAATTTAATCAAAATTAAAATTAAAAAACATCAATTATTCAATCTATTTTTGTTGTATATGAAGAATAAATTTGGGGAAGAAAAATTTACCAGCATAATTAATGTGATAAAATCACTGGAAGTTGCTGTAAGCGGGGCAGCAATATTATCAGGATCAATACCATATCGACGAGTGGAAACAACAATTGTTATCATTAGGAAACCAACAAAAAATGAGGATAATGATGCTGTATAAATACCACTTGAAAGTACCACTATTGCATGAGATTGCTTGAACTGGAATAATTTTAATTAGTAATATATAATTGAAAACTATACAACCTGGATAGCATTTATAAATTGCATAATCGAAATATCAAGATAGCAAGTTGTATTAAGATAGCAATCAATTAGATAACAAGTTAGCAAATTGATAGCAAGATAGCAAGTTGTATTAAGATAGCTAATTAATTTCCATAATGTAAAGTAATTTCAATGGAAAAGATTTAAAATATTATTAGTAAGCTAGCTTTGCTAGCATTCGTTTTTACACTACTGTTAAATATTGTCAATTATGAATAATCCAGTAATCCAGAATGATAATATAATCGAAATTTACATAAATTAAAACGAACATTACAATTGATTAAACTAATTGCACTGCTTAATAAAGCCGCAAAAAATGATAAAACAATTGCTTGCACTTCAATAAGGCATAAATTAAATCGTGCAATGAAAAAAATTTCATCCGTTTTATTCGCTTTTCCTGCATTACTCTAAAATTATTTCCATTTTAATTTTTTAATTTGAGAGAAAATTTTTAAAAAGAAAAAAAAAGTAATTTATTTTTGACTATTTTTTTTCCTAATTTCTTCTTATCAATGAATTATAATTGCTAGGCTATTAACCCAAAATATTTGTATTTATCCATAATTAGCAATAACAAAAGAAAATATTGTCATCGAGAAAGCCATATTAACAAACCAATGTACAAAATCGTGATGCATATGTTATTTCAAGGTTGCCTTTTAAACCAAGTAATGCTGGTACCAGAATAAATGTTTCAGGTACATATAAAAAGTACCACCAATGTTGTGCTCGTTCAAAAAATAATCCAATACAAATTTGTCCCAATCCAGCAATAAAAAATGGTAATAATGTCTAGTAAATTTTTTTTTTTACAAATTTTAAATATGCAAATTTCAATTATTAACAAAATTTTCGAACAAATATTATTACATTTAACAATTTTTTTTTTGATAATTACATTTAACAATTCTTTTCTTTTTTTTATCAATGTAAGCGGTCAATGTTTGTCAGTTATCACTATCCGTAATCTTCCTAAATAAAAATTATCATAGATGTGGTAATTTGTATGAAAGGATAGATTCCAGAATATTCAGTCATTTTTTTTTTCATGACAAAGATAGATGACATACTTGTTTTAAAACGCTGATCAATATTGTCTTTTCTCTTTCGTCGCCTAAATGTTAAAATTAATCAAAGTAAATATTTTTTCAAGATTAAAATTTATCAACATCATATATCTATACTATTATCATATGAAATCTTTCAACGTATTTTCATATTAATGCAGAAATGCTCCCATATTAAAAAATAACATTTTGGGCAAAGATTTTTTTCGAAAAAAGCAAATTTTTGAAACCTTGAGTGAATCCCTGATGAGAATCCAATGTAGAATGTATTGATTCAGTAGTTACTGATTCTGATCGTCGTCGTATTTCTTCCATTGCAGTTTCTTCTTTCTTCACTGAAATTTTGAATTGGACTGATAAAATATTGATAGCTATTTTTATTAGCATGTACACTGCAATTTACATGAAAGCTTTAATTGCAAGTTGATTAATTACAATTTCTTCCGAAACAACAACAAAACAAACCGCCACAAAGATCCATAACAAGCAAACAATTGCAAATCAACCAAATCACTGATCTGATAAATTGAAAAATGAATTAACTATCTCATAATAGACCGTTTTCCTTTTTTTTATTCTTAGGTTGAATCCTCTATGACATTTACATATCGTCATATTTCAAATGCTACTGCTCCGTGGTTTTAACAGGATATTAACCTAGAATCTTTCAAGAAAAAGGATATTGTAGAAGAAATCGTGTTTAACCTCTCTTTGACCTTCATAAACACATTTACTGAAATTTTCGTTATATCTTTTAAATAAATGGTTGACAGAAAAAAGCTCTCATAGAACGTCATCGATCACAAAATTGCCATCTTTTTTTGTATTATGATCGACTGATTCACAAATATTTTAACTCAAAGAAAGATATAACTGATATTGACAGCATCTTAGCCAGATGATTTTTATTGACATATCAATTATAAATCACTATTTCATCATTATAATTTCACCACTATCACTTTTAAAATTTTATTTCTAATTGTTGAAATAGTGTAGAAATTTTGTACCACAAGTTTTCCATATAACAGAAGAATTCAAATTTGCACGCATATTATTTCTGGCTTCTTTTTTTTTTTGCATGTACCTTATCTGAAAGAATTTCGTGATAAAGAATCATAAGTGAGTATATAGTGATAATATTAATTTGCATATACCATGTTGGGTCGTGATAAGATTAAAAATTATCCAAAGTCTTTTCGGTATAAGTAGGATACTATCAATGCATAGAATTGTATATATGCTCATTGTTTAGCAATGTATGCTAATAAAAAGCACTTGATTAGCATATGCTAACAAAGATACTAATCTTTGTAATCGTAAAACCAAAAAAAAGAAAAAAAAAGAAAGGATATATATATGTATAGACCACGTACATAGCAGAATAACATTCTTCCTTTTTTTTTTTAATTTCTTGGATTAATGTCTTTGGAATTTATCGTGCGGCGATATTTTTAGAGCTTATTGTTACGTATTGTGTTTTTTAATTCATAGTGATTATGCGATGTTAACATTGTTTCGCTTATCTAATGGTTCAATTATCCAAATTTGAGATGAATATATTACACATGTTATGTTACTTTGATGTCTTATTGCAAAACTACGAAATGAATTGCACATGTTAATTATGTTACTTTGAGCCTTATTGCAAAACTATGAGATGAACATATTGCACATGTTAATTATGTTACTTTGATGTTTCATTGCAAAATTATTTTTAAAGAAAAAAGTATAAATTTTCCATTTTACACATCATTTTGCTATAATGGAAATAAGGGGAGGGGAAAATAAGGAAATTATAGTGAGATTTATGAAAATTATCAATAATTTTACAATTTTTCCTATTCAAATTAAACAAACTAACAATGAATACGAACAATTATTTCAGTATCATTTTCTACACAATATTAATACCTTATTGGAATTGTTTTAACCTGTCATTTTTCCGATTAGCCACCGATTTGACCGTTTTATTACATCTCCTCCTCTTTTTATATATAATCATCTTGATGTACCGGATAGTTGTACCGGAAATTTAAACTGGAATCTATGACTTGAGTGTAGTTAGGGCAATATTTATTGATCGCAGTAATATGAATATACTGATGTGCTAGGACTTTTATGAAAACTGGTTTTTTAATAGCAGGAAACATTATGTTATGATAATACAATAATTCTTTGTCATGAAATTTGTAACTAAAATCTTCAATAGTTGAACTGTTAAAAGTTGAACATTCCAAAATGTACCAGAAAGGATGATAGGCAGAATATTTGCCTTGTGAAACGAATTTACAGATTCTCACATTAAGGATAACAGTTGAAGGAGTGAAATTAATAGGGCAATAAGGGGCGAGCATGCTTTTTATATAAGGAAAAGATTCTTATCAGAAAATATGAAATTATCATTGGTTTTTGTTCCTTTTCCAGGTTTTCACGAAGTTACAGTGTTTGAAATGTCTAAAAATTAAGTAAGCAAATGGATGATTCATTCATGGTCATTATAAAGTATCCTTGAATAGAACCAAAAAGACTAATTTTTGCTATTATTTTTCATTTTCCACAACAACTTTGCATTAAATTTTTGTGGGTCTAGTTTTTTTTTTTTTGTTTCCTAAATTAATTCTAAGTATCAATTCTTAATTATTTTAGAACTAGAAATTTCTGATATAAATTTTTTACAAGGTACTTTGGTGTTTTTACTCTTAATTTTCCTG
>NW_018108249.1:177178-182805 GCF_000183805.2 Loa loa
GTAATGGAAAAGAAACTCTACAAATTACAGATTCCTTTTTATAGCCAATAGTTTGCTGATGGATATTGAATGATATTAAATATTATATCACAAATATTATTTAAATTAAAAGTCTTTCAAAGTAAAGAGAAGAAAAAATTGGATGAATTAATAGGAAATGTCTTTAAAAATTGTTGCAGCATTTCTAATTAAAATTTGGCTTTTAAAATATTTACTTAATAAAGTATTAATTAAGAATTGTTATTTATTGAACAAAAAATTTTGTAAATAAATAAGAATAATGATAATAAAAGAAAGATGAACACAAAAGAAATGTGCAATTTTAACAAAAAAAAAAATGTTTTGTGGAAATGTTAATTGAATACATTAATTGAACTGGTTAGTAAAAATTTGAAATCTTTTTTTTTTTCGAAACAATAAAACTTTATCATATGCTATAACTGTTTGTTTATTTATGTAACTGATTCTTGTTAATATTTTGCGAAAACTTACTTGATAATTTCAATCATTAATCAAAATTATCAACCAAAATAGTAACATTTTTATTTCCCAACAATGTAACTTTTTGTAAATATGTTGATAAATTTCATTCACAAACAAAATATGCAAATGTTCCAACGAATTTATAAATATTAAAAAGATCAATAGCATTGAGGAAATTGAATTAAAAATTAAATAATTGTTGAAAAAAAGAAATTTGCTCGATGAATTATTATTAACATATTAATTTACTAACATTTCATATCAGTACTTCTCAATCATTTTCTATTTCTTCTATGCGTAATTTTTTTTGCGCATTCTTACCTATCTATAATTTCATTTAGCAAACCGTACACAAAAGATTGATGCATTCAAAATCATTTCAATATCATTTTGGAAAAATATCCTGATGAAATGAAAGAGAATAAATTTACCTATTTTTAATGCTAATTGAAATTCACACATTATGTGACAGAATTATATAATTTAATTTTGAAAAAATTTAAATAAATACAAATAGTAAAGAAAGCAAATATATGAACAAATCATTTAATATGGTTTTTTATACACGAAACAAATAACTTTTTCCTTTTGCGCTTCACAATATTCGGTGGTACTGACAATGTATGTAAAGCCTGCATCCGAACAGATGATGTCCACTTCATCCTCCTTCATTCTTTCTCGAGCTGCTTTATGTATTGATCGTTTGGATACTACCGGATCCGTTTGATCCATATACTTAAAAAAAAAAAATAAATAAACCATTTTCATTGTGATTCATTTCTCTTTTTTTTCCCCCCCATAAAAATAGAAATTTTTGGAAAAAATAACCTTTGTAAGTAAATCCCTCAGTACTATGCTGTTACACTTGTTTTCGGAAATCATTACGGTTCCACGAGTTCTTCGTTCCGTTACTGATGCTAATGTTGATGATAATGCTGATACTGAAAACATGTCTTGAGACTTTCTATTTCTATCATAGAAAAATAACCAAGTATATATTTTTGCATTATGTGTCAGTAAAGCAATCATAAATAGATGACAACCGGAAAAGTATTAGGAAAACATTCGTAGTCATCCCTCACTGAAAATTTTGGAATTATTGCAATATCAGGAGCGTCTAAATTTATTCCATTAATCATCTAAAAGATAAGATATTAAAGAAAGTCATTCTCATGATAATTTATCTTAATAGCAACTTTAAAAGAAACTTTAATATTTTAACAACGTTTGTTTCATACATTGGTGAGTAACTTCAGAATCCGGAAATGTGAAATCATCTGATTTCTCAGCTTGAATAGAAGGCACTTGTTGGATATCCACAGCATTCTCTGTATCTGTCTTGAATCCTAGTAAATGATGCGGGTGTGCAGATGGTGGTGAAGCACCACGTGCAACTGCTAGTCCAATATTTTGTGGACCGTTCCGTCCAATGTTGTAGGATCCACCTTGTGGTAGTCCTGAAATTGTTCATTAGATTTGAAAATAATGGTCTGATCATATTTCCGTATTTATGGTTTAGCATCATATTGAATCGGAAAATTTGAGATTAAAATGTCAATGAGAGAGCTAAAAATGGTGCTGAAAATAAATTTAATCATTTTATAGATTAATATGAAAGCTCTGTAATTGAAACTTACCAAAATTTTGACTTTCACTTTTAGTTGAAGTAAAACCGCCGACGGCAGTATTTGCATTGCCACAATTACAACCGGATGATGGTAAATAAACAGGATAAGATGGAGGGCATAAAGTAAGAGGTTGTGGTGGACAAGGTGGTGGTAAGGGACATTTATGACAGATGGGACATATTGGTGGTGGTGGGCAAGGAATTGGCGGTGGACAGATTGGCTTAAAGATAAGAAATTTATGCATTGGGGAAAAAGAAATAAGGTAATGGAAAATGCTCAGAAAATTTGAAATATTAAAAGGGAATTTATAAAATGGAATTGTTTGAATAAACAAATAAACAATCGAAGTTTTAAATTGATATCAAAAATAGAATTTAACTTTCTAAGGTATCAAAGATTAAATCATAATTAAATAGGTTAAATACATTAATACTTCTAAAATATTTTGAAAATTTTAAACTTAAAGCAAATTTTAAAACAGTAAATTAATAATGGACTGGTATAACAAACCAATGGTGGAGGTGTTGCACATCCACAAGCTTGTGGCATTGGTATACCACATTCACAACAACAACCACCAAATAGGAATGCTTGTACCAGGATGGTGAATTCCAAAAGTACCATAATTATCAGTAATCTTGAAATGTGCATCATTTTCCCATCAAACAATTCCATATTTTCTTCTGCTTTTACCACCTAGGAATCCAATGATACTCATGATTCTATTTAAATTTCAAAAAAAAAATTTTAATTTTAATAAAATTAATTAAATTGCTTGCTAGATAATGTTTAAAGGTAATAATGGATGAAAGATGAGAGGAAGAAAATTTAAATATTTGATGTTATCATTAAAAAATTAGAATCATATGAGTATATATGCATATATGATGAGATATTCTGCTATTTTTGAAAAATTCTACAATCTGGAATCAGAATTAGAATAGAATTGTTAACAAATTTCGAAACTGTAAATTTATTAATGCTTATAAAACTGTTAACAGAATCAATACCACTAGCTAATTAAGTATTCAAGTAAATAATTCAAGGAATTCAAATGTTCATACTATTTGATGAATATATGTTTGTAAATTATGATATTTACAAATTAAAAATTAGACTTAATGCTGAACATTTGTAAGTTTGACACGTCAAATAAATAAAATGATAATTTAGTATGTATTAATGAAAATGAAAATTTTCTTCCTTTAATTGTAATTGGTGTAATTGTATGAATTTAGAAGACGAATGATAAAATGGGGCACGATGTAACGAATAATTTCGAATGGATGATAAAATATCATCGTTTTCTATTATTATTCAATTAATGGCACTGATGATATCAGAAATAAATATAGGATATAAATATGTGAAAGTAGTTGGAAAAAGTTTTATGAATAAGGATAACCCGATGAGAAAGAGAAGAGAATCCGGTAAATGTAAGAAGGCGGGAGGAGGAGTGAAAAAGATGTAAAAATTTTGAGAATTTCAAAATTCATCTATCCCTATTCATCGGATATTTCTTGATCTTCTTTGTAATGCCTTATTCAATGTTATTTTCATTAATTGATATTAACATTCATCCAGTTCATGAAATACATTTCATTGATATCATCAGTATCATGAAGAAAAACGTACGGATGGATAAAAATATTTTTCCTTCTCACCGGCAAGAAGAAAAGGAAATTGTTTAATGACCCTAAATTTTTTTTTTTTTTTCCGTTTTTCCAATTTTTCATGATAAATATTGAGATTAGCATTGATAACAATATGTAACCAACGGTTACATATTGATAAATTGTAGAATTGATCTTTCTTTTTTTTTTTTTTTACTTACCTTTTTTATATGATCTGTTAAATGAGAAATTTCCCACGATAGATTGAGAAATTTTTAAATTTAATGACAATGGTAAATGGAACATATGTCACTATAGTAAGGATATATATATTTTGACAATTCCGGAAACATTTCTATTCACTTCTTTTACCGTAATGCTTCTTAGCATTTTTTTAATACTCATAAACTACCTGTTAATCTATAGATTAACAGGTAATCTATGGATCATCCGTTGATCTATGGATCATTATTGGTGGTTTGTGAGTATTAAAATTAGAACCGAAAGAGCTATTAAAAATTATTTTCCTTCTTTTTTACATTATAATCAATTATTTTAAGTTTACAAATACAATAAGAATTTTGATTAAAATTTATATTTTCATTGGTCATTGGTCAAGAAACGATTTGGAGAACTATGATTTTACGAGATAATGCAATTAGTAATGTCTTTGTTTTAATTATGAATAACCATTCATTTCTTTTTTCCCTCAAAAATTTAAGTAAACCTTTTAAAGATAATTTTTTATCTGATTGAAATTGATAAGAAGAATATATCATCTGATATAGATATCCTCTATTATTTACTGTAAACATGTTTAAAATGGAAAATGAGACATTTTCGATCATCAAGAAATCAGATCATATGATTGCATCGCTTCATTGTTACGTTGACAATGTTGACGACAATTCATCAATTCGCTCCGCGTAAAATAGTATTGTTCTTCAGAGGATTATTTTTACGAATTTTGAAACACCAACAATAATGACCAGTTCAAAGGTCTTAAGTTTCGGACAATGAAAAGTGAAACGAATTTTCCGGCAGCAGAAATGCCTTATGTGAAATATTTGAAAATCCTGTCAGAAATATGATTGAAAATGTAAAACAATGTCATTTTTATTGTAAAAATAGGTCTTTCCATCGTGTAGTAATTTCTTCAACAATCCTTGGAATGAATAATTTCCCAATTTTCAAAGGTTTCAATTTCAAAGATAAATCAGCATTGATTTCTTCAAAAGTTTATGCTTACCTTCTATTTTCATTGGTTCTCAATCACATTTCCTTATCAAATTAATCATTGAATGAAGTTTTCCAAAAATCAGGTCACCAAGTTTTTTTTTTTTTTTTTTTTGGTTTTAGATAAGAAAAATAGTTAAGGAAAGGAAATTTGCAAAGTCAGTGTTAAATTGCACATTATACATGGATGACAATGATAATGATAATGATAATAATAATGATAATTTTAATTTGTTACCATCAACACTTATCATAATTTTAATATGCTTCATTTTTCGCCCAAATCTTGTATTATAAAATAATATTTGCATAAAATACGTTATGTATCGTTTGTATCACACCTTTGTCATTGTCTATTTACAGCGATAAGAATTAATAGAAACAACTTGATAGTGTTGGTGATAAGGAAATGATGTATGATAAAGATATATTCATGTGAAAAAATAAAATTGATGATAATGTTTTGGTAATTAATACAATCTTTAAAAATTAAATAAAAATAAATGAACATTGTTTTATGATATCTGTGCTGTAATTAATTAAAATTACCTTTTTAACGAGGTAAAATTCTTCCATATCAATCCTATTTTAGATACTCCTTTGTGCTCACTTCAAAATTTAATATACTAAGAAATGTTATAAGGACAAACTCATACCTTACTAATTA
>NW_018108249.1:182825-189515 GCF_000183805.2 Loa loa
AATTGCACATTATACATGGATGACAATGATAATGATAATGATAATAATAATGATAATTTTAATTTGTTACCATCAACACTTATCATAATTTAATATGCTTCATTTTCGCCCAAATCTTGTATTATAAAATAATATTTGCATAAAATACGTTATGTATCGTTTGTATCACACCTTTGTCATTGTCTATTTACAGCGATAAGAATTAATAGAAACAACTTGATAGTGTTGGTGATAAGGAAATGATGTATGATAAAGATATATTCATGTGAAAAAATAAAATTGATGATAATGTTTTGGTAATTAATACAATCTTTAAAAATTAAATAAAAATAAATGAACATTGTTTTATGATATCTGTGCTGTAATTAATTAAAATTACCTTTTTAACGAGGTAAAATTCTTCCATATCAATCCTATTTTAGATACTCCTTTGTGCTCACTTCAAAATTTAATATACTAAGAAATGTTATAAGGACAAACTCATACCTTACTAATTAAATAAAGACAAATAAATTTACTGCCAATATATTATAAATAAGCCAATATATTACAAATAAGGTAAATAAATTTATTACCCTTATAAAATGCTATGCTTTCAGTCCAGTTTTCCGGATCTTATTTCGGTTTTCAGATTTCATTTCGGTTTAACATTAATACTATCAAATGTCTTTTATAAAATAATTAAATGAATCTATCAGTAATTTATATAACAGTGATATGATACTAATTGGTGGTATGATACTAATTGTACATTTTCTTATAATTTAAATTCTCATCATTTTAAATCAAGTGTTTCACTAAAAGCTTTTAAAATTTTAAATTGGTTTCGTATTTTCAACGGCAAATCTTCCAATGCGTAACTTCGTGATACCAATATATTACGCTCGATGTCCGGTTTTCCGGATCTTATTCTGGTTCAATAACAGTATTTTCAAATGATAACAATCCATAACCCAGCAATAATGATAATTTGAAGTAACCCGAGCATTGTTTTTAAATTTCGTTAAATGCAAGTATAATTTTAGTAACTAATACCTTTATAGTTACTTACTTTTCCTTTCCCAAATGCAATGGACTGATGAAATGTGCTCAGGTATACTGTATTTTTTGGATATACTGTAATTCATTAGTATATATAGTAAGGTGAAAAAGAAACAAGAATTCATCACCTTTATAGTAAAGAAAGACAAAATTACATGGAAAAAAAAACGGAATAATACGGTAATTATTCGATAAAAACCAACTTTTCATTAATAATTATTTGCCAAACAGTAAAATAATAATTGTATTGGAAATTTGATGAAGAAATGAAAAAAAAAAAGAAATGGGGGGGGGAAAAAAAAGAAAACAAACTATTTTTTATTTTTGTTAAATTTAGAACAGTAAAGATTAGAAAAAAAGGAAGAAGGAAAAAAAAACAAATACTTATTTAAAATGGATCCAGCTATATAACAAAAACGAATAGCTAGAAATAGAAGAAAGAACTGTATCGGATGAGAGAGAAAAATTTTTAATAAATCATTTTTAAAATTATCAATACATTTTTACTATTTAAAGAATTTTTCAATTTTTTTTTTTTTACTATTCTATTATAAAATTGCAACAACTGATAATACAATACAATCCTTTTTTTTTTTTTTATCACCAATAAAATATCTTATCATATCTAATACTTTAAAAAAAAATAAATAAAAAAAAAAAGGAATAATATGATAGTTATCGATAGAAACTAACTTTTTATGTTTAGCTATGCAATTTAGCAATTACTCAATTAGATGAACAATTATTTTTGCATATATTTATCTGTTTATCTTGAAAAGTTACAAACTTTTAAGAATATATTTTCCTACAAAGAATTCTTACAATTTAAATTCCGGATAATAATAATAATAATAGTGGTAGTAGTAGTAGTAGTAATAGTAAGGAAAATAGGTATCCATTATCAAAATTCAATTTGATCAACTTTCAAATTGTATATATAATTTGTAAAAAGATGAGAGATTTCAAGAAATCAATTAAAATTAAAATCAATTAATCATAATAAAATTTACTTTGCAATAAAAACTTTACAATTTTAAAATTCATTTATTGATCATTTCTTTTTAAGAACTTATTTTCCTTCATAAAATTTCACACCTAAATTAAATTCATTTATTGATCATTTCTTTTTAAGAACTTATTTTCCTTCATAAAATTTCACACCTAAATTAAATCAATTAGCAAATATATCATGTGGAAAAATAAGCAATAAACAATGATAAATCATTGGATCTTTAATTAAACATCAAATAACATTAAATGAATAAGAAAAGGATTCCTTCATTTCTATGGTACTTAAAATAAGTGTTCGAAAACATACCTTATCTTATCTTAACTCCTAATCAAATTTGATAACACATAATGATAATGACTTAATTAATGACTTGATGAAGCTAATTTGACAAACAAATTTGTCTCAAAAAATCTCAAATAATATTGTAATTTATGCCTACCAATCATGCTAAATCATTGTTTTCGAACACTATCTTAAACAATAATTCGTTTAATAATATCAGTACTTACTATAAATGTTTAAAAACTATTTTAATTAAATGATAGAAATTAAAAATAAACCTAAAATTATATGTATATGAGGTATAAACAAAATGAGGATTTCATTCTTTATGAGGTGATATATTCGTTTGTAAAAAAAAAAAAGAAAAGAAAAGAAAAGAATGATTGATATATTGCAGATTAGGGAAAGATTAATTCAAGATTTCGTTGGAACAAGCAAAGTATGCAGGAAAATGTAACGTTGCAATGGAAAATAAGGAAAAAAAGGGAGAGAGAAATTTAATAGATGACTTACTAACTTAGATGACCTCAGCTAATGTCAACTCTACTGAGGTCTGTCTATTCAAATATCTAAGTATGTAAGTAAGTAAGTAAGTAACAAACTATAAGAACATATAGTAAAGGAAGGGTACAGTAATATTGTTTTCATTAATTACAGTTACATATAATTTTAATTTTAAATCCATTTAAATTCCGGAATTTTTAGATAAGCAGTATGTTGAATACATTCATTTGAAAAAATCTTTTAAGATAATTTTAAATTTTTCGAAAATTTCTAGGAGAAATTTTCAGTTCATAATTTCCTTTAATGCATGTTCTGTTGTCTTAGTTTTTTTTTTTTCGGACGATAAAAACTGTATAAACTAAGCTACTGATGAAGAAAGGAAAGAACAAAAATAGAATAGACATCCCAGTTGAAAGACGAGCCTACTTACAAAGCATAAAATGACAATGATTGCAACGGTTTCCGCAACGGTCTGCGGGAGCAATTCAGGAATTTCAACTTCAAAATTGCATATAAATTGCGGCGAAATTGTGCAATAATTTGAATGGGAATGCCAAAAGTGAAAAAAAGAAAAAAGAAGAAATCTATGCAAAAAGCATTGATAATAGTTTGATTTTATTTGATATATCATGACGGAATCTCAAGCGTAATATCGGATTGTATTCCTATGAGACAAGCAAAAGGAATTTTTTCCAATTAGGAAGCAATACTTATATCATGGAATTATGAAACAACAAATACCGGTCTAAAAAAATAAATACCGGGATTATGACCCTGTAAACAGGAATATGAAAGTGCGAGCAAATTCTATACAACTTGTGCATTGCAAACAAAAAAAAAAAAGAAAAAAAATTAAGACAATTTATGTTAAATTTGTATGATTAAAAAAAAAAATCGTAGTTGATTAAATTTCGGAAAATATTGTGTTCGAATTAAAAGTAAAATAAAATAGCAGAGGGTAAAAAGTCAATTTTTAGCAATGCTTCAAGTTGAATTAAAATTAAAAAGGAAGCCAAACTAAACTACCATAAAAATTAAAGTAAAAATGGAAAAAAAAATAGGGAAGAGGGATGAAAACAAAGGAGGAAAAAATGAAACAAATCATTGAAATATTTTTGTTTTCTTTCTTACATACTGCAAACATCGACAAATATGCTTGACATATGACTTGTTTCCGCTTTGTTGCCGCTTTCCGGAATGATGGCCGTTGGTGTAGCTTCCATGGGAATTTTCCATTCCAATTGCCGCATATTGTTTAAAAGTGTTTGGAATAAGTGATCGTTGTCCAGGAAAGCTGGGATTTGATTTGTTAACGTTTGACCTACGGCTACTTGGGTCGTTAGATCAGTTTGTTGCTGTCGTTGTTGTTGTTGTTGTTGTTGTTGTTGTTGTTGTTGTTGTTGTTGTTGTTGTTGTTGTTGTTGATGATGATGTTGTTGTTGTCGCTGTTGTTGCAGTGTTCTGGATAGAGCATTTTGTGCTGCAAGATTTGGAGCCATTCCCGTAACTGACATTGGATTAATAGGTACGGGAACGGCTATCGGTGGATTGGCTGGAACGATTGCATTTGTGCTACCATCAGATTGTGTACATGGTGGTGTGATGGAAAGTGCGGGAAGGTCACATTCCGCTGCGGTACTGGTTGTTGTGGTAGTTGGAGTGGTCACCTGCGGTTGGAAAAGAAACTGCAGATGCGGTAATGCGGACGGCGAGGGTCGTTGCTGTGGCGATTGACCGAGTTTCAATGAAGTTGCTGCTGCAGAGCCAGCAAGATAACTACTCAAAGTACCTGAAGTGTTGTTAAAGGAGCCAGTTTCTAAGATATTTTCTGTAGGTGGCGGCTGACCCGGTAGAAATGATACTGCTGGATGCCGCATGTTTTGCTGAAGTTGTTTGTCTGAAATTTAAGTACTTCAGTCCACTTTGTACTTTTTTATGGATGTCCCTTCAAGTTTCGAAATATAAGGCTCCAGGGTCATTCAATTTCATTGTCAGAATGAGTTTAAAATATTGAAGAAAACGGTACACATAAAAGCAACCATATGCACGCTATATTCACGTTTAGGTGTGAGCATTTTATTTTATTTATTCAAGTAAAAAAGCCTCTTGCTTCTATGTCACTATTCTAAATACTAGAAAATAGTCAAAAAAGCACTTACAGAGAAGTGCGTTAAAATTGTGGAAATAGGGTAGCGGACCGGATGCGGCTACTGCTGCGGCAGCATTTAAAGTTGCTGTGATATTTTCTCGTGTTATATTCAGCAGCGTATCCTTCCGCTGCCGTCGTCGTATTTTTATTTGATCTGCCATCAATTTTTGTCTTTCGCTTACCACTTGACACTGAAAATTCAAAATTTCGTGTTTTGCGAAATTCTTGTTGGAAAACACCACATCTTAACAATTTAATCCTGAAGAGAATTCTGAAATGAATCAATTAATACCTTTGCACAATTACAATCACGATAGGGACAAACGCGCTTGTGTCCTTTCAGTCGCGATTTTCTTCCATGTTGTCCGCATTTTTGACAATTTGGTATACGTTCTAAAAGTATTAATTCGAATTTGAATATTACTTATTCAGCACAAATTTATATTTAGAATATAATTTATTGAATTTTTGGAGTGCTCAATTATTGCAGTCTCATAGTAAAATGTGGAAATTAGTAAATATCATTTGTTTGAAAGAGATGAAAAAAAAAAAAAGGGAAAACGCTTAAATTGAAATTCAATTATCCATCATTGAAATATATTTAACATTATTTTGTATGACAAAGATAATTGTGTTATTTAAATTTTATTGAAATTTCAACTATCTTTCAGGATAATTATATCTTCGAATTCTTCTCTTCGTTATTTTTCGCAACTTGCAATTCCTCAACTAATTCTTTTCTTTTGAAACGAAAAGAAAAGTTGAAGAATTTTTAGTTGAAAAATTCTTGCAATAATTTCAAGGAGTAAACAAATTGTTGAGTTAGTATGGATCTATTTATAGTCCATAGTTTTGATTATATTATTCAAATTTAAATAATTATCTACATACTATTGGTATCTTCATTAATTATACAATGAAGTATTATTATTCGAAAACGAACTGGAAATTGGAACATTATCAAGTTGCTGAATGTTTTCCCCACATCGGACAGGCGGTAATGATGGAAAAGTTGTTTGTTGTTGTGTTTGGCTGCTCGAACAATAGCCAATTTGTGTTAAATCAAATCCCATTACACTGGCAGGTAAGAGGTAAAGTTGGAGTGTAAAGTTGAATTAATCAAATAACCATTAAACTATCCAATGTAATATCGCATATAATTAACATCTTATTATAAATATAGTCATAATGTTTTTGATTTAACAGATTGAAATAATTTGATGTAATCCTATAAATTATCAAATTCAAAGAATAATCGTCGAATTGTGGACGTAATGCCACCTAGAAGAGATAGAGATTGATAGAATATATTTGTTTTGTGAGCAAATAATCTGTTGAAATTATCCCACAATAAAAATATACGATGAATCAATTTGCAGGAAATATTCGCATCCTTTTTTTTTTTTTTTTTTCTACCTGATCCACCTGGAATAATCAATAATCTACATTTAAACATAAAAGCTAAATAATTTACAAAGCGTACGATTTATGACTGGAGCGTCGGTATTGTCCACATATACTACTTACTACATACATTCTTTTACATCGCTATCATCATTTAGCAACTGTCCATAAAGCGGATATAACTAGCATTTAATAGCAATTGCAATAAGCATAACAGAATGCATCCATAGGTTTTGTTGATGGCAAAAATAAAAAAAAAAAACAATAGGAATAAAATTATGATAAGAGAAACTGATAG
>NW_018108249.1:189945-193033 GCF_000183805.2 Loa loa
GATAAGAAGAAACTAGATAGTTATTTAAAAAAATAAAAAAAAAGCTAACAGAATAAATTAGTGTAAATAAAAACTTTCACAAATTATTTCACCAATAAAAAATGATAAACAAATTTTAAAATTGATAATAAAACAAAAATAAATTAAATGATAAAAGATAAGCTATAAAATGAAATAAATTAAATGATAAAAGATAAGCTATAAAATGAATGAATGAATGAATGAATGCTTTACATGGTCAATTTACATATATGTGTAAATGAAGTAGTGCTAGTAAGATAGAAGCAAATAGGTTAGCGGTTATTTTTGCAAAGAATAAATTTATAGCTTAAAATTAGCTCACATGGGATTGAAGTTTAGAGCCATAAGCATAAAGAATAAGTCAAAAGAATGCAGAAAATTCACATATCCTATATGGTGAATTGATAGGAAAAGTGGAGAATGTAGAGTGAAAAAGAATTGAGAACAAGTGACAAATTGAATTTTTTTAAAAAAAAAAAAGAATATCAAGTCCTTTTTTTATTGTTGAGAATGTTTCTAACATACATACACACACACACGCACACACACACGCATACACACACATATATACACACATACACATACACACACACACACATACACACATACATATATACACAATTATAGATATCAAGAAAAAGTAAATATAATGAGAATACTTTTTTTTTCCTTTTTTTTTTTTTTGCTATACAAATTTTTGAACGTTAACTAATAGTAAGTAAGGAAGAGAGAAGTTAAGGCTAGTTTAGTATAAACAAGTCATAGTCCTACCCTGCCTCTGGCATGTTTTTTTTTTTTTCTCTTCTCTTGTTTACTGATGATAGCAAAAAAAAAAAATAAAAGCTGCTAAAGTTTCCTTGCAAAGCCTTTTTACACATTCATTTTTTTTGCTTATAGCTTACCCTATTCAATCCTATCCTATCCTTTTTTTTTTCCCCCCCCCCCACCTTTCTCTCTTCCTTTCAAATAATACTAGTTGTTACTACTACTATTACTATTACTACTACTAGTAGTAGTATTACAACTACAATTATTACTATCATTATTTACAAATAGATAAGATTATATCACTGCCTGTTTGCATAAACAAAAAATTTAGTTTTAAGTTCTAAAAAAAAAAAAAATTATACTCCTAAGTGTGTTACACCATTTTGTAAATTATCACTGTGAAAAGAAAAAAAAAAAAGATAAAAAATTTGATAATATCAGTATGAATAGGCTTGAAATCGTGCGCATTTATCATAATCGAGAAATGAAATTGATAATATATATCATAATTGAGAAATGAAATTGATAATGTATATAGTAATCGAGAAATGAAATTGATAATATATATCATAATCGAGAAATGAAATTGATAATATATATCATAATCGAGAAATGAAATTGATAATATGTATCATAATCGAGAAATGAAATTGATAATATATATCATAACCGAGAAATGAAATTGATAATATATATCATAATCTAAAAATGACATCGATAATGTGTATCGTAAATCTAGAAATGAAATTGACAATATCTTTTCCTTTTTAATGAAATTTGAAATGAAATTGATATATATAAATCATAATCTAGAAATGAAATCGATTAATATCAGATAACCTATTATGTATTACATGCATTGCATCATCATTAAATTAGATGGCCTGTTTATGTATTTATATGCATTGTATCATAATTGAATTATTTTAGAGTTCAATTGCGAAAAAAAAAATAAAAATAAAATAAAATTTGACCATATCAATGAGACAATTTAAGCTATACATATATTACATAGTCTAGAAATGAAATTGATAATATCAGATGACCTGTTATGTATTACATGCATTGTGTTATCATTCAATTACTTTAGTATCCTTTTTTGTAAACCACAAAATTTAATTGTTTTTCTTTTCTTTTTTTTTTATTACAAATAAAAAGGAGAATCTGTTTGTAGTAATTTGGTGACAAAATGACAACAGATGCGATGGAAATAAAAGGAAAAAAGTAATTGTCAAATGGTTAAATGACACTTTTCCTGTTAGCTTTTACACTTTTACACATTTCTTTCAAAACATCAAAAACGGAAATATTTTGCTCTATTTTATGTCCAGAAATTTGTATTATTGAAAAAAAAAGTGATTATGAAATAGTTAGCGAAGTGAATAAATTTATTCCTTTTCAATGGAATATCATATATTGATGAATGAAATGGTGAAAAAAAAAAAAAAAACGAATCAGTCTTTTCAAGTTTAGAGATTTAAAAAACAAAAAAAAAAATGAACAAAAAAAAAGAAAAAAGTGGCTTATGGATGTTGTATTGAAAACATTTTGAAATTTGAAAAGAAAAAAAAAGCTTGAATTGAGAGAATTTTCTTTCATGTAACACACTTATTGCATATTAAAAAAATTAAAATATGAAATGGAAAAATTTGGTAAAAAAAAAACAGTTAAAATATGAAATGAATTCGATAAAAATATTAAAATGGTTTTTTCTAATTTATATAAATTGTTCGTTTTTCTTCTTTCTTTTTCTTTTATTTCTAAAAGGTATTGGATAAATTAAATAAAATTTGAAATTATTTCAATTTGAATATTGCTAGGACAATAATGAAATTGTATATCCTGAAATGTTGCAAAAGCCAGCTGACTACTATCAGTTAAAGAAAAAAAATGTTCAACTAATTGCTAGCAATGCGTTTCCAACTACAGAGCTACTTTATGTCTACTATAAACACATTATTACTACTATCATCCTAAACTACTCAATAATGTTTTCTTTTTCCTGAAGTACTTTAAAAAAAAAGAAGAAAGAAAAGCAACTCCTGGTTAGAATAGTAGTTTGTCTGTCGCGTAATAGTTTAAAATGCAAACATTTAACCAGATTATCTAACTAGATCACGATGACATGATGATGAGGAGGATGATAATGAAAAGGATGATGATGATGATGATAATGATAAGGATGATGATGGTGATGATGATAATGATAGAGATGATGATGGTGATGAGGAGGATGATGGTGATGATGATGATGGTGATAATGATGATGATGATGAGGATGATTATGAGGATGATGATG
>NW_018108249.1:193162-197552 GCF_000183805.2 Loa loa
GGATGATGATGATGATAGTGCTAAGGATGATAATGATGATGATGATGAGGACCATGATGATGGTGTTGATGATGATGATGATGAGGATGATGATTATGATGATGATGATGATGATGATGATATGATGACGATGATGATGATGATGATGATGATGATGATGAAGATGAAACTACCTGGCACTAAATGTTGGATATAGCCGCCTGACTGATTAACGAATACGCTCAATGCTTTTTCTTTTATTTACACAAACATTTTCATCATTTATTGGTCCGAAAAAATACGAGAGGAAATACTTTTTTTTTTTTTTGTAAGTAAAGCATTGATTGTTGAAGAAAATAAACAATACAAATGATTTTTTTCCTCGAAATTCTTCGCCTGTTTTTCTTCTTTTTTTTTTTTTTGAGGGGAAAGGAAAATTTTGAACGGATCAGTATAGTAGAATATAATTCAACATATACACATCATTTTCAAATAGCCAAGAAGATGGGAAATTAAGTTTGATAAGATAAAAATTAATGCGATGACAATCATATGAAGATTTTTAAATGACCACAATTAACCTGAAATCTTCATCAAAGGTTAAATTATTCAATTTATTCTATACTCGAAATGGAAAGATAGAAAGGTAAATATTATTGAGAATAATCTAATGGTAATAATGAATTCTTATCGATGGAACTAACCGATTTATCGAAAAACCCATCCAATACACTCGATATGATAATATAATAGTGATTCATTTTTGAAAAGTTATTGCTTGCAAAAAGAACGGCAAAATTTTTTGTAAACATGATGCGAAAAAAGATTTTAAAGAAATTTAAAGCGGATACAAAAAAAAAAGTCTTTGAATTAATCATAATTTTTAACTTTGACCAAAAAATTATTTGAAAAAATTTAAAATTTCGTTTCAGATAAATTGTAAAACAAATGATGATTGCAAGATTTGTTTTTGTATTACAGGAAAATTTATTTTTTTTTAGATTTAAAAGTAAAAATAAGAAGTATAAAAAATGTTTCTTTCGCCTGAAATGGCAAATAAAGTAACTTTTGGTTTTTTTTTTTCTATCCAAACTACAGCTGAAATATTTTGTTTTTAGCTATGTCACGAAGTTAATTCTCGAAAAATTTCGCAGAATAAATTCAGCAAAGTTATGCTTACAGTATGGTCGAACAAATTATCCTAAACATTTCTATTATCAACTTTGTTGTAGAAAAAGCAAAAAGCTATATCTTTTTTCTAGTTTTATTTTTTTCTAACTTTTCAAGTTTCTAACATTTTCATCTTTTTAACTTCTCAACTTTCCAACTTACCAAGTAACTTTTCATTTTTTCTAACTTCTCAGGTAGGGTGAAAAAGTAAATACGTAAATTAATGAGAATATGTAATCCGAAGAAATTTATTCTTTAATATCAATATTAGTAGTCTTATTGTTCCTATTTTAATTTATTAAGTAATTTGAATTAACTGAGTGGGGAGAAACATGGAATTTCTTCACTTGAACGATTCATAAAGAAGAATTTTTTTGGATGATGAAAAGAAATATTAATGATTCCGGATTTATCAAGTATTTCGAATGTTATTCAATGTTATTAATGAAAAAATGTTATCAAATATCAACATGATCAGTAGCAATTGCTTTCATAAATAAAATTCATAAAATGATAACGATAGTACAATGAAAGTACCAGTGTATCAGGATCAGTACCAGAACTATTATGAATAGATAATTATGGTATGATATTAATACTAAGAACTAAAATGTTGTTTATAGTCATTTCAATGTTAGTCATTTAACAAGAATGACATTAAATAATGAATTTAAACTAGAAATGAGGCCACTTTATAGTTGTATCTCCTTTATTCCTATTTAATTTCAAAAAATGAATTAACTCAAGAATGTAAATTGAGGTGTAAACCATAATGAACTTCAAGATCCAATAACTATTCTTATTTCAGGAAATGTTAATATACTTGTAGTCAGACCGGAAATTCGAAAGCAGCAACCGGAAAAAGCAATAATCTTATATTGTTTCATAATTTAGTTTTTATTATAATTAAATAAAAGAATTTATTTTAAAATATTAAGCTTAATTTTACAATGTAGCGAGCTCAAAACATTTAATAATATTACTTTTATCTATCAGTTGTACTGTTAAAATGAAATATCCATTGAAGAAATTTGTAAGTAGAGGGGAAAAACAAAAACACCATTTTATCTAATTCATATTTTTAATTTCGAACTATTTCAGTTTAAAATTTTTCAAAATGGAAACTTACAAGTTAAAAAATAAAATTTACTTGGAAATATGAAATTCAATTTCAATGAAATTGAATTTCACTTTGTTCTTCATCAATTTTTTTCGTTAAAATAGCAATTGATGATTGCTATATTAAGAGAAAAATGATTAGAGAATGAAATAAAAATGTCACATATTGAACTGATTTTATTAAATATTTGAATTTTAAATAATGTTATTTTCTGCAATAAACTTATCCAATTTTCAAAATATATCAAAAATTTAAGAAGAAATTTTAACCTCCTTTTGATCGAGCACCTAAACCACAATGATCATCAATGCCAACTTCATTTTCGACATCAGCAACATCTTCCAATTCATGTAACTGAGTGTTAAGTACGCGTCTTTTTTCAACCAGTATACATTTGTTACAGGCGCAATTGGCATATACACATTCGCATTTATGATTTTTGCGCGGTTCCAAACGATTATGATTCAAACAACGTTGACAGTAATAGACTCGTTTGGAGCCTAAAGAAAAAATAGACAAAAATGAGAAATAAGAAATTAAAAAAGATGATGTTTCATGGAGTAATATTGATAATACCAAAATTTAAAATTATCATTTCATGGGAAAAAATAAAAACACGAATTGAAAATTGATTATGCTAATTGGTAGATTGGTACTACTATAAGTTGTGCGAGGAAACCCTTAATGATAATTCAAGGTCTCTGATAAAAGTTTGGTTCTACCTTGTTATCAATTGATTTCAATCATTTAAAGCAATTATTTTTAGCTTGGAATAAATTTATAAATTACAAAGCGAATATTATAAAAGAATGAAATTTCAAAAATTCACCAATTTTATCGACAGCAGCAGCAGCAGCACTTAGCGCTGCAATCGCATTGATTGCCTCAAATCTAAAAAATTGAATTATAGAAGTTTTACCATTAATTTTAAAATAACAAATTATGAAATTTTTAACATTTTAAAATTGAAAGAAACATCCTAACAATCAATTAATCCGTTAATTGAAAATTAATATTTCATCACATTTAAATAAGGTAAATTTATTGCAAAAAATATTATAATTTTCTTTTATTATTTTAAAAATGAATTATTTCTTTTAGGAATAAAAAGTGGTATTGCAAATTTCTAATTTCAAAACTTTAAAATTAAAAAGTAATTTGAAAAAATAGAAATTTTAAAAAATTGAAAAATCAAATAACCTCATCATTATTACAGGCAATAATTGAGATCAGCGTTATTAGCGAACAAAAAAAAAAACAAAAAAAAAACCAAACACCGCTTTTTTTTTTCTGAGGTAAATAAACAAACTGAGGTTTCCGAATCGTAATGGTCTGAAAATTTGAAAACGAAGCATAAATGTGTTATTGTATAAATTGCTTCCAAAGAAAACGAGGACGAACAATAAGGAATCAGGGTAGTATTTATTTGTCGCGGGATAGCTTAATTTGCATATATTGAAAATAAAATTGAAGTTAAAAAGAAAATTAGCATAAATTTCTACTTTTTGTTCATTGACGAATTATTCGTTGACTTTATCGTTTCGCTTTGGCTAATTTAACTGTTAAAATAATTAAAGAAATTTATTTATCACGCAATATATGCATATTTCATCATGTTGGCTATTTCAAATTAATATTTAAGAGAGTGTATAATGGAATCGAGCAAGTATATATCAAAATTTTAAACATCAGTAACAGATGAATGAATTGAGTAAAATTAATGGAAATAAAACAAAATATCAGTTCATGTTTATTATTATTTTCTTTTTTCTTTTTATAAATTTGTATTTGACCAGTAGCAGTAGGTAAGGTCAGAAAATGATTTTATTATTATTCTCTAATCATTTGGTTAATATTTTATTTCTAATAATTTACAGATATCACAATCAAATTTGCTAAGGTAAAGTGATAAGATATAATTGTTATCTTGCATATGATATGGGAAATAATGTGGGACAAAGAGGAAACATATGATAAAAAAGCAGTATTCATGATTAGTAATACTAATAATAATAATAATAATAATAATAATAATAATAATAATAATAATAATAATAATAATAATAATAATAATAATAATAATAATAATAATAAGAAGAAGAAGAAGAAGAAAAAGAAGAA
>NW_018108249.1:198452-201579 GCF_000183805.2 Loa loa
AATAATAATAATAAGAGGAAGAAGAAGAAGAAGAAGAAGAATAAGAAGAACGGTACATCATTTATTTTTACTCTTAAATATCTTTACTTCTTTTGCAACCTTAAAATTTGAAAAATTTTAATACATAGCTAGAAAATTATCGCAGCAAATAAGAGCGATGCATTTACGAATTGACAATGATGCAACTATCCAAAGCTTATCCATCATTAATACGGATTAATTGATTCATTGAATTGATTAATTATTAAAATTTTAAATAAGATTGAAATTTCTCTGCTGACCTGTCATTCATGAGAAGTTTTAAAGCAGTTCAAATTTGCAAATACTCCACAAATCACTAAGTATTATTTTAAGTGAAATTAAAATAAAATTAAAAATGAAATTATAACAGTTCCATCTTTTAACATATTTAGCGCCTTTATACCTCAAATATTACTCGAATCTAACATATGAATATTGTTTATTTCATCTAACGTATCGATAACTGATAACAGTATATGATGAAACGAACAGCATTAGTGATTAATCATTATGACTTACTATGTAATTTTTATATAGATAAAAAAGTTATCCAAACTTTAGGAAATTTTTTTGGGCTAGAAGCCTGATAACTTTATTGCTTAAGTGTTTGCCTAAGACAAAAAAAAACTTGGCCAGAAAACTACTTTAAAACAAAAAAAAGGAAAAAAAGAGAAAAGATTAAATAAAGATGTTAAGGGAGAGAAGACATTAACAATATCATTTTGTATTGTTGTCTTAATGATGGATGTTAAAATCAGCGAATTTTTTTTGTGTCAACATTTTAGAAGCCATCCGGTTACAATACCAGAATTATTTTATAATTTAGAATTAACGAATTAACAAAAGATTCTTCTCATTCATCATCCTATCTTATAGTATCATTACTATTTTGTTATCAATGCCCATCCATTTCGTTTAACAATACGAATGCGAACCAAAATTTTTTATGAGTTGTCTGTGTACCCAAACTATCTTATATTGCAAAATTAATTTCACAATAATTTCATTGAGATTGAGAAAAGTATAATTTCAAGTTTAATTTATTATAAAATTCCGCAAAACATGAATTACAAATTGCAAAAAAAAAGGAGCGTAGATATAAAAAGTATAAAAAGTTAGTGAAGCTTAAAGTAAGTGTCAAAGTGAGTAAGCCCTTTTTTTTTCACTGATATAAATAAGAGTTGACATTAAGTGAAGGCTGTAAAACTTTCTGTCTCTTTTATCTCGCTTTTAACACAGCAAATAAAAAGCCTGCGAAAATTTCATATTTATTATTTGAGATTGTAAATGAAGATTCATTTAAATGTATTCGAAATTTGCAAAATGCAATGAAATGAAAGAAATTAATTGCCTCATTTTTCAGCTACTCAGAAATAATTTCATAATTCGTGAAATTATAAGCAAAAGGGGCGGAAAAAAAAATTAAATTCGATATTGATGTTTGATTTGTCGCCCATTTGAGGAGTAATTTAAGTAAAAGTAATATAAGTAATACCAAAGTAATCGTAAAATTTCGCTATCAAGAAATTGTATTGAAATAGAAGAGATTTTCAAATTCCATATTTCATGTTCGGACCAGAGAAAAAAAAAATTTTAAGGAAAAAACTTGAAAAAAAACTGCTTTTAATAGAGTTTATCAATTTTCAACCTGCATTATAAATATTAAAAATCAAATTAAAAATTTAAAGATTAGGCTAAAAAAAGAAAAGTAACAATAGTTTTGATTTTCTAAAATTATAAATTTATTTTGATATTCAAATTGCTATTTTGTTCGATAAAATCACCTGCAAAATTTTTCAACTTTTTTTTTGTTTTTTCTACAATCGATCTATCTTTTAATTGTTCTGTAGTGAAAAATAACACAAAATAACTATACAATGAATAAGATATACTAATATGATTACAGTGTCGGAAAAACTCCAAAAGTCATAACGCGAAATTGCAGTAATAAAAAGAAGGAGGTCCTGAGCGCCAAATCATTTTCGCAAGATGTGTTGCAACAGGTCTATTGGGAAGATAATATCGGGCGTCATTTGGTTTTCGGTCCCCTTTTTGTTCATATTAATATTATAATCGTTGAGTTCGTTTCTGTATTACCGAATTTGAGGAATAAAGGTTTAATTATCCAAATTTGAAACCAAGAAATTCGGCGACATACAGTATTTCGAATAAAAATGAAAGTATTGATTGAAAAAATTACAATAATATTGTTTTGCAGATGGGTACAGTAGATTTACGTATCGAATAGCCTGTTACATTTCGTTGGATTAAATTCGTTTGTTATACTGTATTAAATCCATATTTTCAGAGTAGAAGGGAAAAAAAGCTGAAATTGAAGTTCAAAGCATGCAATCGATCCATTATCGTAACTTCGCCTTCTCTTTCTTCAAGCGAAAAAAAAAAAATAACCTGCAGTATCAACAACAAACGGAACAAGAATGAATACCATCTGATCGTTTTCGTTATTTGAGCATACACACACAAACACACACACATATATATACACACACACGTACACACACACATACACAACACACCACACACATATACATATATATATATATATACATGCACATATATAGGTTTTTATTCATTAATGGTAAAACAACAACGGTGATAGAAGCGCAACGCGGCAATGTCAACGACAAAGTGCCACTTTTACCGATTGGTGATGGTGTATGATTGAAGAATGGCAACCTGGTGAGAAACACACATCATACGATGAGGGCAAACTACCGTATCCGGAAGTGCATAACTTTCTTTTTTTAAATAAACAACTTTTCAAATTACATCAGTAAGACAGTAAGAATTCAAATTGTGACAATCATAAACAAAGAGGGATAGAGAGAGAAAGAGAGAGGATTAAAGAAGGAAAGGAAAGTTAGCATGAAGAAATAATTATTTTAATAAGAAAAAAATATGATATGAAGTGATTTTTAATAGAATAAATTATGTTTCAATATATAAAGTATAAGAAGAAAAAGGTTAGCAGATAAAAGAAAAAGAAGTATGCAAAAGGAAAGAAAAAATGATAATGGAATGTTTATTTTGATGTTATAAATAAGGAGAGAGAGAGAGAGAGAGAGAAAGAAAAAAAAAAATTGTT
>NW_018108249.1:201806-205849 GCF_000183805.2 Loa loa
CTAAAAATGTTGAAGGGAAAAAAAAATATTAATTTGTTAGTTTCAAGGGAGCAACATAGTTTGATAGTGAGAAAAAGGGATGACAAAAATTGGAATTTTCTTTTTTTTTTCTTATCCACTCCAAAAATGGATATTGAATATGTCATGTTGTTTTGGATGACAGGGAAAATGGTTGGAGAGAAGGGGCGGTAAAAGGAAGGGACGCAATGGCAATAGCGCATTTCGTTTGGTTATAAGAGAAGGAAGGAATGGCGGAGAAGGAAAAGGAGGAGAAGGAGAAGGAGGTGGAGTAGATATGTTTTTTTGCACTTCCACTTTAATAATTAAATGTTTTGTTATTTGCTGGAGGGATTTTATTAAAGAGAAAAAATTCATTGCAAATCATCAACATAATTTTTAGCTAATATTTTCGGGCGGAAATGGTCAGAATGGTCATTCAATCAAATGACCAGTATATTATGATGAAATTGAAACTTCATGTTTTCAAGTTTTTTCATCTTTAAATGGCTACACTTGATGGAAATGTTACAAAAAAGAAAAAAAAACAAAGAGAATCCAGTACCATCTTATATCAATCCCGGAATTACGGAAATGGATAGTTCCAGTATGGTAATGTATCATCCCGGAATTACGGAAATGGATAGTTCCAGTATGGTAATACTTCTCTATATGTACTTTTTTCTTTTTATGTGTGTGTGTGTTATATTTTTTCTTTGCCAATAATAACTTTAAATAATTTGTGAAAAATAAAATTTTATTAAACAATAACTTATCAATTTCAATTGATTCACACTTTTTTCTCTTTTTTTTTTTCTGCAAATTAATACGATCAAAAGGTTATTAATGTTAAATATCCATCTATGTACGTATCTATGTTAAATTAACATCATTTATTTACGTGTCCATATACGTTTACTTTCACGTATTTGTTTACGTATACGTGCACATACTTATCTCTTCCCGTATACATGTATGATATTTCTGTTTGTATATGAAAAGGTGATAAGTTAAAATGTATTCAAATACTGTTGCAATAGTACGTAAACGTATGATGCTTGTATGTATGTTGGATGATAAAGAGTATAGATCATGTATTTGTAATTTGTCCAATGAAATGTGACAATAACAGAAAAGGATAGTAAAATGATGACAAAGAATGGAAAAGGATGAGGATTAATGGTATAAAATTAAATTTCATTAAGAATTTGAATGGAATATGGTTGGTCTTTAAAAGGAATAGCGACATTGTCATCAATAATCGGACACTTTACTTATATCTTACTGTTAAGAATGAATAGTAGTTGGAATTTTGTGCTGTTAAACATTTAACATAAGTTAATTAAAAGTGAAAAATTTCCGGAATTTTTGATTTTTGATCAGATGACCACTATTTATTTACAATTCTGTACGATTTAAATGGGCAATTGCTCTAACTCTTGATTTTTTACTTAATCAATAAATTCGATGTATTACTGTATTCGGTATTTTATCAAGGAACCAACCAAGGAAGTGTCACATAACGTTGTTCGAAATGTCGTATTTCTCCTTTTCCATCAACCAGTTTGGTTATCAAATTCATCATTGAAAAGAACGATCATAAATTAAAAAACAGAAGTTGAAGTGAAAAAAAAAAAAGAATGAAACGGAAAAACGATTTTTCATATTATCATGCTGTACGTATTCTCTTACCGTACTTGTATTAAGCAAAATTGAAAACCTATGTTAATATGATATTTTAATTGCTAAGGAAATAAGCATCGAACTATTACTTCCATAATCGATGGAATGACCAATGGATATTTTTCTTTCATAACTAATAAAATGACCACTGGATAGTTCATCTTATATTAAACTTCACTTTTTCATGGCCCAGACTATGGTACTATTAGTTTTGCGAAATTTATCAGTCAATGCAACTGCACAAACATCAAAACTTCTTTTTTATTCTCCCATTCCTTTTTTACTTCCATCACAAACAAAATATTTTTTTTTTTTCAGTCGCGATAAAAAAACCCTTTCTCTTTGCTTGAGAATGAAAATAAGCAAAGAGAGAGAGAGAGGGAAAAAAATGCAAAAAGGTAGAAAAAAAGAAATTTTCATCCTATAAATTATTCATGAAATGATTTTGATAATAATGATATGAACATGGACAAATGCGCTTTCAATGGTTATGATATGGACAAATACCGCCGAATCTCTATTTTTTTTAAATCGAAAATAAACATTTTTTTCTTCTTTTTAGGTACAAATCATTGAAGAAACTAACTTCAACATTCGTTTTTTTTTTTTTTTCATCCAGATCGAAATATCCTGAATTATCTTGTTGCTCATTCACGTACTTCCACGTAGTTTTATTCATGTTAAGCAAAAACTGTTATCAATTTAGGATGTTTAGAACAGATCTTCTAGGAGTATAGTAGTTTAGAATTGATAGCTACAGTTACACTTCACATATTTAAAAATATGAATGCTTTATTTGAGAAAGCAAAGATTTTGGTCATTTACTGGTCACTAAGGAAGAGAATTCATTAAAAGATGAATCTATCTTTTCATATTTGATGTCATAACTGTAAAAATGTCAACTAAAATAGAATATAAATAATTTTCTGTTAGTTTTAAAAAAGGTTTTGTGAAATAAGAAATTACCCAAAAGATATTTTGTAATTTATTCAAATCAAATTCAATCTTCTGATTAAACTACAAAATCCAATAGCTAGAAACAAAATTTTTCATGTGACATAAGGTTTTTGTCGCCAACAAATCATAGTTGTATAATTTATCATAATCTCACCTTATTACTGTAGATCTTGAACAATAGATTACTTAAGGAACATTATCCAGTTGTCCAATTCATTTTCATTCATTTAATTTTGAGAGATAAAAAATAAATAAACAACTAACTTGTCTTCTTTGTTTTTTTAATGAAATCTGTTTGAGCAATACGATTGCATTCATTTTCTTAGCTACTAATTATCAAACTAGCATTACATGAATACTTTATTTGAGAAGTTAAACAGTGTGGTCATTTAGTTTGGTCACTCGGAAGGTTGTTGAAGAAGTCATTGATAAGGATAAAAAATTTTTTTATCATTTTTTCTTTTCTTAAAAAAAATAATGCTTGAATTTATCGTTTAATCGTTCGATCAAATTGTAACAAATTTTGTACGAAATAATGAAATATGAAAAAATATGCAATAAAAAGGGTTAAAAATTTCTCCAAATGTTATAACATTTGATACGGTAAATATGAGGATTACAATGCACTATAGCAGTTTCAAAAAAAAAAAAAAAAATCAATACAATCAATAAGGTATCTTTTAGCATTAACATTCCTCCTTAAATCCAAACATAGATATAAAGTTACAAAATTAGCTTTTTTTTCTTTTTTTTCCTAAAATAATAATGAAATTGCATGATATATACTGAAATAGGATGAATGTTTGAAAGTGAAAAAAAAAAAGAACAGAAGTAAATAGGATGGGATAGGTTTTAGTGTGGTGTTCCTGTCATTTGGAATGGTTGTGTGGTTTGTTGTGATGATGATGATAGGGATAACATATTGAGTTGAAAAACAGCATTTGAGTAAAAAAAAAAAAAAAAAAAAAGTAGCAAATGTAGCAAACAACATTATGATGTGAGGGTTGTTTGGTTTTGAATGAATCTTAGAGCACGAAAAATGACTGAGATGAAATATTTTGAATCTAAAAAAGCAAACTACCCGATCACTTGAGATGTATATACATATACACACACACACACAGACAGACACACACCGACAGACAGAACACACACACACACACATGTACACACACATATGTCCATAGTTTTTTTTTTTTAAAACGAAAAGTAACTCTTCCGTTCATATCAAAAACAACATTTTTCCCCCAATTGCCTGTTACCCTTGGGAATCTTTGCTCTATTTAAGCATTACTACTACTACTACTACTTCTACTACTACTACTAGTAACAAAAATCATTTCCATTTATTGTTTGTTATTTCGTAAACATGACAAAATTTGTTCAAATATATGACAAATATCTTT
>NW_018108249.1:206704-209021 GCF_000183805.2 Loa loa
AAATAGAAATTTTCAACCAGTATTTGAAAAACCGTATATTTTAATCAGTGGGGGGGGGAGGGGAGGGAGGACGGGGGAAAAAAAAAGAAAGAGTTCGGGGAAAAGGATTGGGGACTTGTTTGCATGACAAAACAACGAACAGTTGCGCAAACAATTGTCAGATTTTTTTTTTTTTTTTAATCATCTTTATTTGCTGTTTTTCAAATTTATCGCTTAAACATTCTTATTGGATAACTGTCATCTTTCCTTTTTTTTTTTTTTTTAAACGAAATTTGCATAAAATTACCAAAAATTGACATCGCACTTTTTTTACTTTTTTTTATAAAACTCATTTAAATTTTTATATTTTGGAAGGTAGAATTTAATTATTTTTCAAATGTTTAACTTCAAATTTTAAAGGATATAAATTAATAATTTGATTATGAATGATTAGATAGGTGATATTAAGTTGAGGATGAATGGATGATGAAATTTGCTAACAGCGTCCACTAATTGAAATAATGATAACAGCACTATCAACAGTAATGCTTTTTATCATAACAATTCTAATTTGATTAGCTGCGCTAAAATTTCCCTTATCATTTGTTTGTTTTGAATTTAAAATTGAAAATTCCAAGCACATTTTACGTTCCTCTTCGATTTCAAATTTTCCATTCATCATTTTTTTTTTTTCGCATTTTGATTAAACAATACGAAGTTCGCCTAATCTACCAAATTTCTTGCATTAAAAGTTTTTTCATTCAAAATTACTTACACTTACTTATCCAAATTTTTAATCTATTATTGAATAAATTGATAAAATTTAATTAAAAATTAAAACGATGAGAAAAGATTGAGGAAATATCGTATCATTTAAAGTTTTGTAATCTCAATCAAATGATTGCATTTGAAAATATTGATTCTCATAAAATATAATTATATCAAATCATTTTCAACATAATCATATATCTTTAATGACAAATCTACAGTACTAGAGGAGTATATTCTAATCAGTTCAAAAAAAAAAAAAAATTTTGAAAAATGCAGCATAAAAATAAAATGTTTATCAAAAATTTTTTATTTTCCTATTTTTTTTTTTGTATTTCACAAAAGAAGGACAAACTCTTATCACTACAAGTAAGAAAAAAAAAAAAAGTTCATTTAACGATCAAAATATACAATCATTTAATAGTAATGATATTAAGGAATAAATTTACTCTTTGAAGATTTTAGATTTTAGACTTTTTTTTTTTTTTGCAAAATTTGATAAATGATATGAGAAATGGCGGAATAAAAATAATCCATTTGTATAGGTCATATTTTCAAATGAAAAAAAGTTAGTTTAAATTTTTTTAAAATGAATTTCAAAAAAAGAAAAACATTTCTTTTCACTAAATCATTTTGATTTTATTAATATCATTCATATTTTCGTCAATTTTTTTTTCTTTTTTTTTTTAAAATTCTTTATTGACCATAAAGACTAGGAATGCTATATCAATAACAGTTAGTAAATTTTTGCTTCGATGAATAATGCCTCTTTCAGCAAATTTCTTATATATCTCATAATGTAAAGTATCATTTAAATTATCGATTGAAATTGAAAGCTTAAGCTAATATTTAGCTATTTTTTGAAAAACTTTAATATTTGTTGAAATTTAAAGTAAATTTGATAAGTAATGTCAACAAATTTCATGAAATTCAAAAGAAATTCATTCAAAAAAATACAAAAATCAAAAAAAAAGAAGCTGTGAAAAGATGTATAAAGTATATACTATTGGCGTAATGATTAAAATACATATACGCCATTCACTAAAGGATTTTTAAAAAAAAAAAAAAAAAAAGCAAAAGTAAAAAGAATCAGAAAGAGATTTGCTGGAGGGTAGCTTATTTGTTGAATAAATTATTTAACATTTTAAAATGAAAAATATAAAAATGTAAATATCAACTTTTTATACAATTAATAGCAAAAAGAGAAAAATAAAGAATTCATAAAATAATTTTTTGAAATATTTCACTTATTTGAGTGCAAGTTAACTCTAATTCATTTACTTATCATCCAATATAATAAACTTCAGAAGTATCACTGATATGTGATAACAAACTTTAGAAGTATCGCTGATATGTGATAATAAACTTTAGAAGTATCGCTGATATGTGATAACATGAACGGTTATAATATCTGCAATGTGATGAAATTTTAACAATATCATCAATAAAAATATTGGCTACATTTGCATCACTGTGAATTGCTAATCTAAATAATTAATTAATTATTTTGCTAATTTATTGCAAAAAGCCTCTCTCCCTCCCTCTCTCTCTCTCTCTCTCGTACTCCTCC
>NW_018108249.1:209617-213137 GCF_000183805.2 Loa loa
GTATCGAAAATAACTTGTTTATAGTTGATAATTCCCAAACCTACTTTTTTTTTTTTTTTTTCTAACCGAATATTAAATATTATGGAACAAAAAAAAAAAGAAAAAAATATTTTTTATTTTAGTTAGATATTAAATTTTTTTTTTCCTGAAAATAATATTATTTACAAATGGTGCAACAATGTACTTTGTACAAATAATGAGGCAAAAAATAAAGTTAATGAAATAAAAGAAGAGAAGATATAAATGAAGAAACTTTTGGCAAATAAAATATCGAATTGATAACTGGAATTAATTATTTAAGTAATTAAATCATTAAATTTATTTCACAAATTTTTCAATCTTTTAAAAAAAAAAGCTTTGCATTTTGAAATTAAACA
Source organism: Loa loa (assembly GCF_000183805.2). Taxonomy (NCBI): domain Eukaryota; kingdom Metazoa; phylum Nematoda; class Chromadorea; order Rhabditida; family Onchocercidae; genus Loa; species Loa loa. The sequence continues at coordinate 209,995 of NW_018108249.1, forward strand.
AAATATGAAAAGTATTTTAACATTTTGCAAATTACTAAATCTCTAATAATGCCCAAGAAATTTGTATAAATGAATACCTAAATTTAATTACAATCAATAAAATTAATTACAATCAATAATTTACAATCAATAAAATTACAATCTTAATTACAATTAATAAAAATTGTAAGGATTCTCTACAAAACCTAATATGAGTAGCATCAATGCAATTAGGAAATGAACATGATAAAGTAAACTTGAAAAATAAATAACTTCTAAATGTGACCCCTACTAAATGAATTCTGATCAATATAATAAAATTAATAATTTCATAATCTATTTGCATATAATTGTTGAAATCTAAAATGTATGAAAATCTTGTAAACTATATTTGCAATTATTTAGTTATAAATGAATATAACAAAAGATATGAGAATGCAAAAATTAAATCCATTTCTTTTTCGGTAATATTAACACTTAAATTGTATATCTTCCATTTGCGCCAATATAATGTTTAGTGCGCAAATTGTTTTTCCATAAAAAAAAAAAAAAAAAAAAAAAAATTTTAAAAGATAAACAAAATGAAACATACAACGAATGATTATTCATCACCTGTTGCTACAAAGGAAAGGAAAAAAGCAATTTTTAAAGTTTTTTCTTTTTTTGCTAACAGCTAATACATCAAAAAACTTCGCTAATTTCTCACTTTTCAACAAAAATACATTTATCACCAAAGAGATAGATGTTTTTTTTCAGTCATTAAAAAACTTTCTCACATTCCTTCAAATTCAGTAAGTTCATATTTCATCAATTTGTTCAGCTAATAGATTGATGATGATTGCATTGATGGATATTTGAGCAAATTTGATTCAAATTTCATTTCAACATTTTAATACCAAAAAAAGTTTTAATTGGTTTTTTTTTTTTTTTTTTTTGATATTTTCATTCGTTCATTTCCAGATTTCTTATGTGAAATAGAAAAAAAAAAAATTGTAAATTGCATTGGAAAAAATTAATTAAACCATCAGTATTTCTTGAAAGTTTATTAGCAGCAAATTCTTGAAAAGTTTAGGCTAAAATTCAAATTTTAATTATGATTATAGATGATGGCATTCATGAAATAATTGATGTTTAAATTGTTTTTTGAACATTTAAACACCAAAAGCACTAATGTTTTCTTTTTTCTATTTCCAATTCTTCCACTTTTAAATTTTTTTTTAAAAAAAAAGATTTAAAAATCACTTTAAAAAAATAAAATAATAAGAAATAAAACATTAATTAGCTTTTCAGGAGTTTGTTAGTTACAAATTTGTGAAAAGTTGATTAAAATTCAAATTTAATTCAACTTAGATTTCACACATTTAAACAATTCAACAATGTAGCAAGAGAAATTTGCAATGTAATATTAAATTTATTTTGATTTGGGAATACAGTACGACGGTACGCTTGAATGGCAATGGGAGTAGCGCAGGTGATATTGATGGTGTAGGACTGTCCTGCAGAATGTGGTGACATACTGTATCATTATTATCGCTATAACTACCTACCATCATTACGATAAACTAATTTGTAAAATTTCACTTCTACTTCATCTAACAATGACTATTTACATTATTTGTGATCACAATCAAAGTTAGACGAATATCCTTAACTAAAATTAAATTTCAAATTTTAATTTTCAGATTGATAGAACATAAATTTTAATTAATTTAGGTATATATGGAAATATGAGATTGGTAATGAATGCAAAGATAATAATGAAAATATATGATGATGATTATAAATTGCTGATAATAAATGTAATTTTAGTGATAATACCAATGATAACATTGACGATAATAGAACTATCAAAAATATCTTTTATCCTGCTTTAACATGATTCAAGAAATAAGAATTTGATTCTATTAATCATACAAAATATGCATTTGATAATTGCAATAAATCTATTATCTCATTCAAATCTTTCTTATCACTTTAAAAACACAACGCATACTTTCAGATAATTAATCAAAAGACAGATGATATAATTTCAAACAGTTTTTAATTGAAATCAAAAGTAACATTGTGATTCATTTCTGATAAATTTAATAATGCAATTTTAACGAAATAAAATTTCCAAATGATAACTGTATGATAATGAAAATATAATGCTAATACATAATGTGATAAAATGTATATGATAATACCAATATGATAATGAAACAATGATAAGAGTGATAACTAACAATGTATGTATTATACATTAGATTAAAAATTTTCCATTGAATAATAATGAAAAGAGCATAAATTCCTTGCATTATGTGAAATTATCCAGATTTAATCGAAAAAAAAGCATTGCTAAATGAGAATTTTGTTGGACAAAAAAAAAAAGAAAAGAAAAGTCTAATATTTGCAATGATTTAATAAAGGCCAAAGATTACTAATAGAATAAGTAATTATGAAATTTCATAATAAATATCTGATATCTTTAAATAACTAAATATAAGCTGCATGGAAAAAAAAAGGTTGTAAATGAAGAGAAAAAATTAATTAGGTTGTTAGGAGACAACGAATCAATTTGCAAAAGTATTTTCAATACAACAAATGGGACAAATAAAAAAAAAAAAAGGCAAAGAACATTATACTGATATTATTTGGCTAGTTGTTTACTTTCATTTTAAAAATTATTTGATAATTTTCTTTCATATAGGAAATTTTAGGTATAATAGGATGACTAGTAATGATTTGAATCATTATATGAAGCACGATAGGTAACCACACCTACATACATATACATACAACATATTATACATACATACATATACATACATGCACACATACATATACACATATATACACACACACATAGACACACATACATACACATACACAAACACATACACGTACTTAGTAAGTAGAGGCATAATGATTTTTTTTCTAGTGACCATTGGTCAACAAATGCTGGTGATTCTATAATTTATAAAACTTTTTGAGATTGTCAAATAAGTGAAATGAAAAAGAAAAAAATGCAAAATACTGTTTAAATGGACAATGTAAGGAAGAAACGTTGAAAAAAGAATTCAAAAATTAGGAAAATTTGGACTAACGGGTTGATCACAACTTCAACTGTCAACCTAGTCACAAGGTCAATTAACAATAGATCATTGAACGTAAAAAAAAAAAAA
>NW_018108249.1:213567-218098 GCF_000183805.2 Loa loa
TTAACAATAGATACATTAGAAACGTAAAAAAAAAAAAAGAAAAAAAAAATTTGTAAATTTAATTCTTAACGGAATTTTTCTATTCACTTCTTTAAAGGGAGATAAGTCTGAGAGAGAGAGAGGAAAAAAAAAGGTTCAAAAAAGCGGATATTCTCTTTTCTAAATAAATAAGTAGAGCAGAGATGAACGGTTGAAGTGATCGGAACGGTGATGATTGTGATGTTGGTTGTAAGTGTCTGGAAATCAAATGGCACCGGCATGGGAGTGGTATCAGTATGGCTGTGTTGACGAGACATTGTCACATTGCTGTCATGCTGGAATGGTACATAGTCGATTTGATGAGAAGAGGGGGAAGAGGAGAAGAGCGAAGAGAAGAGTTGCAAGGTTGTTACATAATGCATTGGCTAGTCAGCTATCTGGTGTTGAAAGAGGAACGCTTAATAAAAAAAAAAAATGTCACCACATTTGGTTAAGGGACAGAAATTAGAAAGAGGTCAAACAATTGCTAAAGTTAGAAAAATCAAAGTTCATTTAAAACCAGTCTAATTTTTCTTCGTTTTTTTTTTTTTTTCTAGGCTAAAACATCAATACTACATATTATTGTCATCTGAAATAAATTAATATTTTCAATTCAATTTCAATTTTTAATTTCCAATATATTTCATAAAACTGTTTGAAAGCAGTTATGCTTACATTAGTTAGATCTAAACTAAGTTGAAATCAGTCAGATATTATTCTTGAATTAGTTACTTATTCATCGTCTATTCATACTTTATATGTAAACTAGCCTTACTTTGCCTACGTGTAATCTTACCTTTTTTTTTATTTTTGAAAAAAAAAGTATTAAAACTGAGACATTATAGTAAAATTCTGACCAAATGTGTTCATTTGCCATGATGACAACAATCGCAGCAACGTTCCGTGACATCCTGTACCTGCCAATAACATTGCTATCTGTCTCGCATACTTCATTAACTAGTTATAATATGAGCAGTTGCATAGCCTTTCAACCAATTGAAGGCTTAAAAAAAGAAGAAAAAAACAAAACAGGTTACAGGTTAGGTGGTAAAATTGATGATGACCTTTACACTTGTCAAATTCAATTTATGAATATAAATTTCAGACCTATGAATTAATTTGAAACTGTCATCACTGAAATCGATAAAATGTTCGGTCTTGTTAATTATAATAAATAGCTAATGGATTGGATTACATCATATAATATTATCGTAAGCAACTAATATAATCCTTTTCATGGTTATCAGTTTTTCTTTTCTTTTTCTTTTTTTTTTTTTTAAACTTGACATTTAGGAAATTTCTGTTAAAAAAAAAGAAGAAAATTTTTGAATGCATTTTGAAGGTAAACATTTCATTGTTCACATCAAAAATTATATGTTAATAGCTTTTATATATGTAATTTGAATATTTACCGGAAAATTTAAGCCTTATTAATAAAAATTTTCAATTTGTAAAAATTTCAAATTTACCAAACTCTTAAATTTCAACTTGAAATTTCATTTTTGATAATTATTTTTTGTTGTTATATGCAGCCTAATATATTCAAGTTGATAATTTTTTAAATTATTTCAACTTATCATTACTTATAATCCATACTAATAGGATAGCATAATATTGAAAAGACAAAAAAAAAAAAAAAATTGATAGCTATGAGTGACAAACATGAATGAGATTTAAATTGATAAAATTACATTTATAATATCAATATAAACTTTTTTTTTCATTTCCCTTATTTTAATATTTATCATCATATCTTCAATTGTTGCTACAATAATTCAAGTTTAAAACTAATTTCAATTTCAATAATTTCACCTTACTAATATACCTTATTGCTTGTAACATTATAATCTTGAATTTTTTTTGGAAAAAAAAGAAACTTTTAACATCCTTTGCTTGTTAATTAATTACTAATTCTGTCAAAAAATTAATTAATTAATTAATTACTACTTCTATACTACAAGTGTGTTGGATTTATTATGGAAAATAATTAGGGAAAGGATAAAAAGCAAATTACAATTATTATGCACATAATTATTAAAAAGAATAATTATTGAAAACGTGAATTGTGCACTTTTTTTTCCACCAGTTTTTTTTTTCTTCTCTTTATTTCCATTTTAAAAAAGAAAACAAATTAAAAATTATTAGCGTTTTTAAAATTAACATTATTTCATTATTTATTAAAAATAACTATTTTCCATGTAAATTTTATCATTAATTAGCTCACGAATTAATCATCAATGGTATAAATTATATGGAAAAAAAAAGAGATAAGAAGAAATAACGCATCTTATAATATAAGATTATAATTTTTAAAAATAATAATTACTATAATTTATAACTTTTATACTAATTTGTGACATAAACGATTATAATGTGCTTTTTTTTTTTTTTTTTAGCATTCTGTTCAACTTATCACTTCAAATTTGTGCATTTATCAATAAAAATGAATTGGAACAGTTGGCTAATTAATTATTGATAAACAAAATTATTTTTGTTTAATACATTTAAACTAAATAAATTTAAATGAGATGATGAAGAGGCAAAAGGAAAGAAAAAACACATAGATGATGGAAAATAAAAATTAATTCTCTATTCATTTCTCATAACAATTTTCATCGAAAGTAACGAACAAAAATTCACAACAACTAAAAAATGTATTGATATTTGAAAAAGGAAAAATTCTATTAAGTAGTTAAAAAAAAATGACGAAAGTAGTGTGGTATGAGAATGAAATTAATAATGAATTGATGAGAAGTGACAGAGAAGTAAGGGAACACTTTTCTGTCCTTTTGTCACCAATAATACTGATGATAATGATGATGATGATGGGGGAAGGGATGTTCAATATAATATACACAATATTGAATGTCTTCATGTTGGCACACTTTCTTTTTTTTTTTTTTTTTTAAATATTTTTTGACAAATGAAACAGATGAAATGGTGTAAATTGATGATTGCTAATCAAAAAAATTGAATTGAATTGAAATCTTCTTCAATCTTCTTTTTTTTTTTCTCTCCATCATATTTGTAACAGAAATAATTTATTTTTCCAAATTAAATTATACAAAATTATTTTAAAAACTATTTGCAAAAACCAATTAATATTATTGACTAATGAGGAAGATAGGATTGTTGGCTTTTAAATAATATTATAATACTGATAATTTTCTTAAAATATTAATTTAAAAAATTAAAAAAGAAAATTTAAAAAATTTTTAATATATAAACAATTTAAAATATATAATTTTTAAAATATTAACATATTTTAAAGGTTTATTTATCGGAATAATAAAATCATTTTCTATCATATAATGCTAATATTTGTTGTCAACAATATGCTTATATGATAGATAGTTAGCCAAAAATTTGTCAAAAAAATCAAATTTACATGATGATAATTTATCATTGACCAAAATGTTTATTACAATCATAGTTATAAGTAAGGAAAATATAATTAAAATAGGAAAATGTAAAAAAAGAAATAAGAGAGAGAAGGAGAGAGAGAGAAATAAATGACGATGATATTGAGTGGTAATTGTAATTAGTTTTCTAAATACTTTTTTTTTTTTACTCTCAATACTTCCAACATTTTCACATTTTTTAACTTCACATTTAAGGGTCATTTGATGATAATTACGGCTATTTCTATTTCTAATCTGAAACAATTGATCATTTATCATTTTGCGGTTTTCCAAACAAATTTAACTCCCCCCTTCCTTCTGTTCTAATTCTTCTCCCTAACTTTTCCCATCCTTCAGACATAATGTACAAATACCATTTATCATCAATCATTTCTGCACATCATATCTACCGTTTCTCAATGATTTTTATCCATAGATTTTTCTTGTAAACTTATTCCATTCATCACTTTTAACCATTTATAATTCAAATTCAAATGAAATTTGGCAATTTTGATAAAAATAAAGTTTAAATTTGAAAAGATATTGAAAATAATAATTATGAATGAAAGGCAAAAAAAAAATTTTCAGATTTTTGATAAATGAAATTGATTTAATTAAATTTGATAAAAATTTTTCACAACAATTCAGTATGCAATTTTCAATTTAATTGCAAGCTCAAATTTAAGTTTAGAAATGATATTAAGCTCAAATTCAGGTTCAGAAATGATATAATAAATGATATAATCTATCTGCTTTTTGATGCCCAAAAAAAAATTTTTCCTTTTTCATTTCAAAAAATTTCAATTTAATAACTGTTTGAATGGATTGTTGAATGATAATTTAATCATGCTGATAGCATTATATGGAACAACAATAATTCTGAATTTTCAGAAAAAAAAAAAAAAACTATTGATCATGAAAAAGTTGAGAAAAAAAAATGGAATTAATTTTAAAAATTTATGAGAGTAATAATTTTATCAAACAAGCAAAAATCATTCCATTCAATTAAAAATATGATAGCTAAATGGTTATAAATTTTCAATGAAATTTTTCAAATGCATACTTTTCGATATAAGAAAGCTTTTTTTTATGGGTTTGTTTTTATCTAAAGA
>NW_018108249.1:218906-220803 GCF_000183805.2 Loa loa
TCTAAAGAGAGAAAAAAGAAAATAAAAGCCATTAATAAATATTGAATTTTGAAAAAGCATTATTTGTACAGTTGTCTACAAAAAAAAAAAAAAAAAATGATCCATTAAAAGTGAAAAGAAAAAAATTAAAACAATTAAGTTGTTTTGTTAATAACCAAAAAAAAAGTGTTACTATTTATAAATAATAGCCATTAAATTTCTTGTCATACAATTTTCTTTTATGTAAAAAATGAATTTTTATTTTATAATTTAAAAATTTGAATAATATATGTTATTGCAATAAAAAGGGAAAATATTTAAATTAATAAAAAAAATTATTTCATTTTCACTTTTGATTAAATAAATATTACATATATTATATATTTTTTAATGATGAATGAAATCACGATATCATATAGGCCAAGAATTTTTAACTAATACACACCTCTTTACAGCTATCTTTTATCAGCGGATAATTAATTGTATCATGCTAATTATCTAACTAGCTAATACTTAGCAAACATGATTTTTTTTTGGAAATTCGATATCCTGAAATTGGATATTTTGAGTAGAGTCAAATGAGCACTATAACATTGTAAGTCTTCTTCGTATTTGTATTTTTAATCCCACACATAAAATACACATATACACAAAGACACACACACACACATACACATACACAGACACAGACACACACAGACACACACACACACATACAGGAGGTCTTCAGTTGACAAATGACCGTACTTAAACGAAAAGATATACTTTTATGCTTGAAATTACAAAAGGTATTTTAATTTCAATTTATCATTTATGCAAATATAGGAGTAATTCAGTTGTTGTTGTTGTTGTTGTCCTGAATGGAAAATTGGTTAGAATGACTATTTTGGAGTAGGCGCAATCGGTCTTTAGCATTATTGCGCCAAGTGAAATGATGAGAAATGAGGGAGGAACAGCGGGAAGCACCAATAAATGCCATATGTTGGTGGTGTTATACTATGAAATTCATTGTGACATTTTGTTGTCTGTCTACAAAAAAAAAAAAGAAAAAACTATCTCTGCATCGTTTGTATATAATGCTTTAACTTCTCTCTCTCTATTCGTCCTTAATTTACATCCCAAAGTTTGATATAAAATGAAATAGTGGACGAAATGATGAGAATTAGATTGAAGAAGGATGAAAATTTCCAATGTGAAGTATATATGGTTAGTCTTTGAACAATTTCATTACCGCCGTTAAAGGGAAAAAAAAAAAGAAACGAACGGATGAAGAAGAAGGAGTGAAAAGGGGTGGACAGTTGGTACCAGCTGGTGCAGGGACCCCCTTAGCAACCATGCCATCATCATTTATGCATATATATATATATATATAATGTTTGTGGAGTACACTGCGAGGATTAAAGAGTTTAAAGGGACAAAAATGACAAATCACAATGATATTAAAATTTTCCTTTTATTTTAATTTATTTATTAAAAATTATTTACAATAATATTAGCAAAAATTAAAAAAATAAATAAATAATTGGATATGATAAAATGTTTGTTACAATAATTGTTGCAAAATACTATGATAAACATTATCATATAATATTGTTGTAAGATAAATGATAAACAATGAATGGAGTAACAAAATGGACAAATTGATGATGATGGATGGACAGCTGACCATTTCATTCAGGCAAACAGTGGTTCCATTATAGCCTCATAGTTGTGGTCAAATTTTTCATTTCGTCAATCTTATCATTTATCACATTAAGAATTATGTTTTCTTTTTTTTTTTTTTAAGAAACAATGAATGTTTGAGGAAGATTGTTGTCTAATACTTATTACTATTTTAATTATTGCCAACTAATATTTAGAAAGAAATAATTTGAATTTCATTCATTTTTCATTCAATTACTTTAAAAAATAATGCCCT
>NW_018108249.1:221441-224795 GCF_000183805.2 Loa loa
CTAATCCTTCTTTGAATTAACAAAATTTTAAATACAATTTGATATTTCATTAAATGGAATTGCTTTATTGGTACATATTGTCTGAAATTAATTTACGCATAGCACAACTTCCCTTTTATGGCTAAATTCCTTTGAACAATGATCGTTTTGTCTTCCTGTAATTGGTACTCGAAAAAAAAAAATTCGTTTTCTATTTCGAAATTCTTTTTTTTCCACTTTTATAACGAATTACAAATGTGAAATTAGGTTTAATAATATTACAAATTGCAATTTGTCATCAAGCAATCAAAGGATCTTTTAGGAAGAAGAAGATAGTTATAGAAAAGGAATTTGATGTAAGGTTGACAAAAATTGTTCCTCTTCGTTATCGAAATAATCGACAAAATGAAAATGTCAAAGTTCAAGCTGGGCAATAATTAATCGGTAATTTCAAGTGATTTCAAACATTCCGGGGAATATTTTGCATAGTTTTGGTGAAAACAAAAAGTGTCGAAAAAGCTCAAAGATCAATGCAAAATTAAAAAAATTGAAAAATAGTAATTAAATTATTGCATGTCATATTGCTAGCATTGATTGGTCGGATAAAATCTACATGATAAAATTATACTTTTTTTAAAGATTGTTGAAAATTGTATAAAACCAAGCAAATAAAATTACCACAATTTGAAAGTATAGAAATAGAACATAATTTATTTAGTAAAATTTATTTATTCACTTTTTCAATTTATATTCAAATTTCGTTGTTTTACATTTCCTATATCTATCATCACTTCCAACTAAAAGTCATACACTAGCTCTGATCGATGATATGTGCTGACCGGTCATTGTCATCTACTCATTATCATTATTATTTCGGATTTTGTTTGGAGCAATAATTAAGTTGAAAAAAAAAGCAATGAAATTATGAAACAATATTTTGAACAAAATTGAAAATTCACAAATTTTTGCTTTTTTTTTCTAAATTAAATTACTTCCCAGCTGAATAACTTTTCTTAATTATATTACTTCCTAGCTAAATAAATTTGCATTTTCGGTATCCCTTGTTTACTGCATTATTCTAAAAATACTGTACTTTTTTTGTGACAAATTCATTACCTTTAGAAATGCTAAATATTTCTCCCCCAAATTGTTAATACTTATCGCCACAAAATTATCATAATCATTTTCGCTTATTCTTATTTTTTTTTTTGCTTCCAAAGTCAATACAGAAAATTACTTGTTAGGATTGAAAAAGATTATTGTACCATTTAATTCAATCATTTAGAGTAAAATCAAATTTACCTGAATAAGCTTTTTAAGGTAAGTTTAAGTTTTTATAAAAATTACTACTACTACTACTACTGTAATCTCAATAATAATTTAGCAAAAGTTATCCGAAAGAAACTTAATTTTAATTGAAGTTCATGCATTTTTGCATTCCTTTATTAAACTATTTTTTTTATTTCTTGACACCCTCTTTTTTTTCCTAATATTTTTAATATATTTTTATTCCTACTCCTGTTGATCTAATTTATGTCACGAAAAATTACTGTATAACAGTTATTGCAAATTAATTTATCCCTTCATCCTCGTTAATGTTTTTGTAATATATACATATATATGTATTAGCAAGAATATGTCCAGATAGTATCTAAATGTCTCGTTTCTTGCAAATCTTTTTCTTTTTTTTTTTTAATGTATATATTTGTGCTTTATCGCTCAAAGATTCACTAATCAATCCAACAATTACAGTAGATAGTAAAATTGAAACGAAAAAATAATCAATGTAGCAAACCAAGAAAAATTTTATACATTCAATCAAAGTATTTATTGTTTAAAATATATTCTAAATAAAGGATTTATCATTTCAAATAAAAAATAATATAAATATTTGCTCATATTTAAAGTAATGAGTCAATTATTAAATGTTTAAATCATGTGAAAGTATTTTCCATTTAATGTCCAAAACATTGCATGTATTTGATAAGCTAATTTCCATGCAAATTCTTGTCTAATCTTGTTTTATGGTAAATCTCATAGCAACCATTCTTATATATGTAACAATCAACATCCAACAATCCAACTAAAAGGTTTACTCCCCTTTCATTATGATTCAATTTTAAATTAGTTTTGTTACAAATTTTAACGATCAATAGCCTTCCCATTTTCAGACTTCCATTTAATTTTCATTCGACTTCCAATTTAACCAATTTTACATAACGAAATCATCCATAACTCCGTTTGGCATTCTTTGTATTTGCTAAGGAAACTATTATATGAACCTTTATCAACCATCTTGCGTCCGCATCAGACAGCAAAAAACTTCATTGTCAATCCCATCAAAAACAGGTAACATTTTTTTCTCATCATCAATTAATCAAAACGAGATAAACTACTACCTGTAAGAATAATTTTTTTTTTTGCTGTTCTCAAATTGCAGTAGCTTACACTATTCAAATTCGTGAAAGGCTGTTTCGAGAACTGGCAGAAATGGTCTCAATAATGAACTTGTCACTTTTGAAGATATTTGGTCACTTCTCTTACAATGTGAATCGAGAAAGTCAGTTAGGGAGTTAATTAAATATTCATGGCCAACTTAAAATGAACTGTTAATGGCCTAGCCTGTGAAGAGGCAACAGTGAAAGGCATTTCTTTTGATTTCTAAATTATAGACTTCGGAGATATCGGCGACAAAAAATTCTCGAAACAATAGTTACCACGCATTGCATGGAACTGAGGAAATTCACATGGAGAACAAAGACAAAGTAGGAAAAGTCCCTTAAAAAAAAAAAACTACCTAAAATAAATCAGTTAATTTAATCTAAATTGACAAGGTATATCCGGGACTACTTCAAATGAAAATTATCAGACTCGTTCGGATCCAATGCACGCCATAGGTAAGTGTGTATTTGATAAGTACTGATGTGATTAGTACAAATGCATTGTGTTGTTTATCAATGGCTATTACACTGAGAGTAATCCACATTCCAATTATTTAAATAACTGAAAAAAAAATAATTAAGAAGATATAAGTCGGTTATAATATCCAATAAGGGATTTAATAAGCGATATTTAATATCGAAGGATGAATGCCGTGAAGACTTGCAAAACTGTGAAGATTATTAATTGAAAAGATTTATGTCAAACACGTAGATATAAATAATTATTAGGAATATATTTATTTTTCGGCCAGTACGCAATTGCGATCGATCTCATCTATGCTATTTAAATCATCATTAGCAGTGGACAAAGTTGATGGTCAAAACTTTATATGATATACTGCTTCTGGAATTCATTTTTTGAAAACATTCATTCAGAAATATTCATTTTTTGGTTTAAATAGGTTGGAATTTGAAATGTCAATATCAGAGGATT
>NW_018108249.1:224948-229917 GCF_000183805.2 Loa loa
TCCTAAAATTCAATAAAAAGAGTAAAAAAGACAGCACAAATTTTACTTTTATTTTTATAGAATAATTTTCAAACTAAAATTAAACATTCAAATATTTTAGTCTTATACGTCACATATTTGCATATCCCAAAATTATCTTTATTAAACAAGAATTAATGACCTCAACATGTACATCAGATATTAAAACTTGGCGTAACAAATATTCTCCGCAATCAAATTTAATCATTTTTATACGGGAAATGAAGCTACGGAACTGATACCGCACATGTTACCTCTATTTCGTGCCATATAAAAAATACCCATTATCTCCCCAACCGGTACCCCAACTGAAAAAAACTTCAGTTACTTCTGTCATTAGTTTAAAGCAATAAGTTGATATTTAATTTAAAGGAACATTTTAAAGAATCTGCAACAAAATGTCTCACCCTTTATCGACATTTCAATAGTTGAATCGAGACAAACCTGTTTTTAACAATCCAGTAATCCCCATAGGTTTGATGAGTTCCATAACCAACAACCAGTACTGCATGGTCAATTTCACCCCAATTTGGATCATAATAGACACCTAAAACAAAAAATGCTAGAGGAATAGAAATACAGAACACGATCATGGAAATTGTTAGGTCGTCATATGAGCGGAATTACAAGCTTTACAGAATTACAAGAATTACAAGCATAGTAGCTTAATTATGGAGTGCCAAAAAAAAAACAGTTTCATTCGGTAGTCGAAGTCTATGCATTATGCTGAATTCTTCATCGGCCTTAAATTGTATTAGCCAATTTCCAACAAAAGAATCAAAATTGTGCCAAGCGTATTATTTCAAAAGACTTTAATTACACGCTTTATCAAAATACATCACATATTGGGGTCCCATTGAATTTCACTTACCAAATTAGCCAGTCATACAGAGCAATTCTAAAAGAAACTAGGCCTTCATAATATTCTTTATTTATCTTTTCCGTAATTAATTCATTGCTTTCAAATATTGACTCCTTAAAAAAATAAACTTGATAAAAAATTGATTATAATCTACCATTTTTGTAAAATCTGAAAGAGCGCTTCGATGCGCTAATTGCAACAACAACAGGTCCTTGTTCGGCTACAGCATGCTTGAGTGCTAATTCGTCACCTGGCTCTATTTCACTAAAGCCATTATCTTTAACAATAGCTATATTTGTTCGCGATTTGCATCTCTGTTCAATTCCAACATATGGATATGTCCATTCTGATGCAATTCCTACTTTCGTTGCATAATAAAACGCCTAAAAATCATTTAAAATGCATAAAATGGCGTCAAGTCCATAAAAAGTGGTCAAAAAATGACCGCAAGAAAACGATTAAAAAATGATCGAAAGAAAATGATTAAAAAATAGACCGGAACCATGTAGCCTCCATCACAACCGAAATTACCAAACTCCTGTGTACAGTCAACAATATTTTGTGGTGATAAATTAAGAAGTTTTCCTGTCCTCATCTTATAAAAAGCTTCCAAAGCACCAGCTGCACTAAATGCATAGCAACTGCCACACTGTCCCTGCAATATTATATATCTTTACATATCACTACTCATTTATTGATTTCACCAATTCACATCGAATAAATTGACCCATTCATTAAAGAAAATGATTCAAATGCAAATTAAAATTCAATTTCAAAAATTCAATAGAACAAATTATAATGCGGTAACTTTATTGCACTCCATGAATCTCAGTGAATACACTTACAATTGATGCGACTGTGATTATGATTCGTTTGAATTCTAAATATCCGATTTTTTCCAGTTATGAAAAATCAATTGATGGAGCGCCTTATAAAAATTCTCGATCAATGAATAACTTGGAGTTAATTTAGCTAATCAACAACTTAAAGCTAATTTTGAAGCTAATTAAATAATTCAGTATAAAATTAAGAAGAAGAATTAAATCATACTTGATTTCTGACAGGTGTAACAACACCATTTTCTCTCCAATCAACTGAATATGGTAATCGTTTATAACGATTGTACTGATAATAACGAATCTGACGAGTTTGCCTTCTTCCATTGATAGTTTTATTGGGTTGTCGAAATCCATTCATTCTGCTGAATTCTTCATCGGTCTTAAATTGTATTGACTAATTTCCAACAAAACAAACAAAATTATGCCAAGCGTATTGTTTCGAAAGATTTTAGTTACATGCTTTAACAAAATACATCACATATTGGGATCTTATTGAATTTTACTTACCAAATCAGCCAAGTCATTCAGGCCAGTTTTAAAAGAAATTAGGCCTTCATCATACTTTTTATTTATCTTTTCCGTCAATAATTTGTTACTTTCAAATATTGCCATCCTCAATTTTGTTTCATTTGGATCGTAATGCTTTCCTATAAATGACAAAAATTTTTACGCAATTATTTGATTATTTTAAATGAAAATTTTAATTTTAAACAAGAAATTGTACCGAGATTGGTTGCGTATTTTTCCATTCAAATTCTAATTTTTCCATCACTTGCTGCTCACCATTGTCTTCCATTTTTTCAGGAATTCTTGCACAACATTTGATTCCCTGTTAAAGTTACAGTATATTTTGAATGGAATCTATCTGTAGGAGTTTATAACAAAATACTGAAAACAATTAAGTTACAGTATATTTTGAATGGAATCTATCTGTAGGAGTTTATAACAAAATACTGAAAACAATTCATCGTTTTATATTTAAAAAAAAAAGGAAAAATCAATTGAAATAATTTAAATTTAAATAGAGGCATCTCCTCTTAAATATCCATAAACCTTTTTAATAACCATTAAGGATCAGGCCGACTATCAATAGCAGTCTGCTTCCAAATTTATAAGATACCAAGGGGAAAGTAGTCCACGAATTAAAGTATTCCTTCCTGTCGTTTAATTAAATTAATTAAATATTCAAATTTTATACTTTCCATACTTACATAGACTGAAGTTTCCCATGCATGGCTATTTCGGCACTAATAAAAAAGTGTGGAAAAAGAAAAATACAAACAAAAACAAAGCTATTCCTAAATTATATTATCATACGCTTCAGATGCTTTTTCCGATCGATGCAAATCAAATATGACAGTATGAATCAAATGATACTCAATGAAGTACTGTTGAACTCACCCTTCTGATCCTGAAAATACGGTAATTCGTCAATTTCTAAGTTTATCTTTTGTATAATAAATTCGGATAAAAAGTGTTTTTAATTAATAACAATTCCATACATTGCAAAATTTGAAATTTGAAGTAAAATAAAAAACAAAAAAAAGGAACCATCGCCGTATTCTTTCAATGCATTTTTAAAGTCGGACGAAAGTTTTGTCATATTTCCCTGCTTGTAATCTTTATCAAACTTTGCTATAACTTCTTTCAGCTGTTGCATTTCGCTGAAAATAGTTTTGTTCGCAGTATATTTAAGCAGTAATTTTTTGTGTTATAATTTAAATTAATCCCGAACTATCGGTTCTTTTGATGATCTCTTAATGTCATCATACATGCAGGTAGTGCCACTTGCATTTTATGCATGCATTTTGTTTGTGGAATGTGCAAAACTATGTGAAATGTATGGATGTGTTTTAGTTGCTTTTTTAAGAATAAATAATAACAAATTCCGCAAATTATATTTCTCAATATTATAAGCCAAAGTAAGAAATGGCCAAATTTTAGCCAAAATAACTGTAGCATCCGAGAAAAATTGTCCAATTTCATAAGAAATTGTTATCATTAGCAATGGATAAAGGAAGCTACTGAAAATTCACCTGCTAAGTGCGATAACAAAATCGGCCAAGAAGGTAAATACCGCCAGTGATGCAATTGTCCGTAGCATCACGTCGTTTGCGTTTTTCCGAATACTGCAGGACCGTTATTCGTTCTCCTTAAATGGTGACAGAAGTTTGTTGATACAGCTTAATCGTTAACCAAATACAATGCTATGGTTAAGGATATTTTGAATGAAATTTTCTTCGAAGGAATGAATTTCCAAAAAGAAAAAAAAAAAAATAGCATATGAATTGGGTGAGAATATCCTCTGCAAAAGCAAAGCACTACTATAAACAATGTTATCCATTTAGCTGTTCTCAAAATTTAGTTGGTATACGATAGAATCATTTATCCATTGAATTAAGAAAATTTTATTATTGGCAGCTTAGAAAACAACGCAATAATAAACGAATGGCAAAATGAGTTTTTTCAGCTTACCAACTCTTCCATAAAAAGTTTAATTAGCATTTGAATTCATTTCATTGATTGTTTTTTTTTCCTTTTTTGTGAAAATTGGTATTTCTACAAAAAAGGGAAAAAAAAGTTATTTGAAATATTGAAGAACTGTACTCATGTTTAAAAAATATGGTATTTTATTACTTTATTTTGTTATCTTCAAGACAACAGCAATAGCTGCTACAATGAACCAAATTGTGATGAAATTGACCATGCAGTACTGATTGTTGGTTATGGAACTCATCAAACCTATGGGGATTACTGGATTGTTAAAAACAGGTTTGTCTCGATTCAACTATTGAAATGTCGATAGAGGGTGAGACATTTTGTTGCAGATTCTTTAAAATGTTCCTTTAAATTAAATGAATATCAACTTATTGCTTTAAACTAATGACAGAAGTAACTGAAGTTTTTTTCAGTTGGGGTACCGGTTGGGGAGATAATGGGTATTTTTATATGGCACGAAATAGAGGTAACATGTGCGGTATCAGTTCCGTAGCTTCATTTCCCGTATAAAAAATGATTAAATTTGATTGCGGAGAATATTTGTTACGCCAAGTTTTAATATCTGATGTACATGTTGAGGTCATTAATTCTTGTTTAATAAAGATAATTTTGGGATATGCAAATATGTGACGTATAAGACTAAAATATTTGAATGTTTAATTTTAGTTTGAAAATTATTCTATAAAAATAAAAGTGAAATTTGTGCTGTCTTTTTTACTCTTTTTATTGTAATTTTAGGAATGAATGAATT
>NW_018108249.1:229980-239543 GCF_000183805.2 Loa loa
ACGCCAAGTTTTTAATATCTGATGTACATGTTGAGGTCATTAATTCTTGTTTAATAAAGATAATTTTGGGATATGCAAATATGTGACGTATAAGACTAAAATATTTGAATGTTTAATTTTAGTTTGAAAATTATTCTATAAAAATAAAAGTAAAATTTGTGCTGTCTTTTTTACTCTTTTTATTGAATTTTAGGAATGAATGAATTCGGTTTTTTTTTGAATGGATGAATCCTCTAATATTGACATTTCAAATTCCAACCTATTTAAACCAAAAAATGAATATTTCTGAATGAATGTTTTCAAAAAATGAATTCCAGAAGCAGTATATCATATAAAGTTTTGACCATCAACTTTGTCCACTGCTAATGATGATTTAAATAGCATAGATGAGATCGATCGCAATTGCGTACTGGCCGAAAAATAAATATATTCCTAATAATTATTTATATCTACGTGTTTGACATAAATCTTTTCAATTAATAATCTTCACAGTTTTGCAAGTCTTCACGGCATTCATCCTTCGATATTAAATATCGCTTATTAAATCCCTTATTGGATATTATAACCGACTTATATCTTCTTAATTATTTTTTTTTCAGTTATTTAAATAATTGGAATGTTTTGTGAATTACTCTCAGTGTAATAGCCATTGATAAACAACATAATGCATTTGTGCTAATCACATCAGTACTTATCAAATACACACTTACCTATGGCATGCATTGGATCCGAACGAGTCTGATAATTTTCATTTGAAGTAGTCCCGGATATACCTTGTCAATTTAGATTAAATTAACTGATTTTAGGTTAGTTTTTTTTTTTTTTTAAGGGACTTTTCCTACTTTGTCTTTGTTCTCCATGTAAATTTCTTGAGTTCCATTCAATGCGTGGTAACTATTGTTTCGAGAATCTTTTGTCGCCGATATCTCCGAAGTCTATAATTTAGAAATCAAAAGAAATGCCTTTCACTGTTGTCTCTTCACAGGCTAGGCCATTAACAGTTCATTTTAAGTTGGCCATGAATATTTAATTAACTCCCTAACTAACTTTCTCGATTCACATTGTAAGAGAAGTGACCAAATATCTTCAAAAGTGACAAGTTGATTATTGAGACCATTTCTGCCAGTTCTCGAAACAGCCTTTCACGAATTTGAATAGTATAAGCTACTGCAGTTTGAGAACAGCAAAAAAAAAAAAAGCTGACAGGTAGTAGTTTATTTCGGTTTTGATTAGTTGATGAATTGTCATGAAAAAAATGTCACCTGTTTTTGAGAAGAAGTCTAAGTCTAAAGTAGTCTTGAATATACCTTGTCAGTTTTGATTAAATTAACTGATTTATTTTCGGTAGTTTTTTTAGATACTTTTCCTATTTTGTCGTTGTTTTCCGTGTGAATTTCCTCAATTCTATTCAATGCATGGTACCACCAATCGTTATGAGGATCTTCTGTCACCGATGTCTCCGAAGTCTTACTCATGGCATATTAACTCGCATGCTGTATTAAAGTCTGCTTTGACAAACTAGGCCATTTAAAGGATTGAGTTTTTCACTTGTTTTTAACTTTCCATCTCTATTTATAATCTGTCATACATGATTAACTGATTGGTGCATTGGTGAATCCATGGGCTGTAATTTACATATCTGATGCATTTCACGATTTAATCATGAAAAAATGACGTCAAATAAAATCAGCGGTTCAGATCCGGAAGGTAAAATATGATTGATTCGATATTTCCAAAATAGCAAAAATGTATTCCATCTGATTATTAAAATGGGACAATGCAGTGATAACTTTATTTGACCGAAAAGATAATTGGATGAATGTGAAAATTCGTCAAATTTCAACTTACAGGAAAAGTGGAAAATGTTTAGCCAAATAATACAAAAATTAATGTTATTATTATGCAATTAATAAAATTTTAAATAATAATTTGTTATAGTTATTTTATTAAACACTTGATAGTTTGCTCATTTATGTTAAACAAATTTTTCAAATGGAAAATTAATCATCAAATGAAAATTAATTAGATGAAAATAATAACCAAACGAAAATTAATTATCCAATATTTTTTGCATATCCCAAATTTATCCATATTAAATTAAAATTTAAACAATTGTTAGCAAAAAGTATCAAATGTTAATTAACATTTTTAATGCAACAATTATCTTCACAAATCACATTAAATCAATGATTATAGTAGTGGGAATGCTCCCATTGTAGCAATATGACACATATTACCTTTATTTCGTGCCACATAACCATATCCTTTCATTCCCCAATCTTTTCCCCAACTGAAAATTATTTATTTAAAAAAAAATAATTTAAATTAATATTAATACTAATTTAAATTAATACACTAATAATGGTTATTTAATTTAAAAAAAAAATTTCACACAAATTATAACAGAAATGTCTTATCGTTTGTTAACATTTTATCTGAAATGATGAATAAAATCCTTTAGATGAATTGAAACAAACCTATTTTTAATAATCCAATAATCTCCTCGTTTTTTACTCGTACCATATCCGACAATCAATACTGCATGACTTGGTTCAATACATTGATTATCAGCGTAGACACCTAAAAATTATATGATCAAATGGTTGATTACCGGAATCTTTTTTGGTCCACCATCTATAACCATACGATCATACCATATGGTACTGATATTCGATGATTGGTAATTTTTCACTCATATATTCACTAATTACTTTGAACTAAATTACAATCGAAATATTATAACCTTACCGGACTTATAAAATTTGAAACTTGGTAGATCGCCAGTCATTCCAACAGCAACAGGTCCACGTTTAGCTACAGCATGCTTCAGTGCTTCTTCATCGCCATCCATTATTCTAATGGAACCTTTATCAGTAGCTTGAACGTTTTGCTTGTTCCATTTACATTGGTTACTTACAACACCAACATATGGATATTTCGATTCTGATACAAAACCATACGATCTTCCATATTCGTATACCTAAAAAAATTTTAAAAAAATTTTTAAAATAAAAATAATAAAAAGTTTTTAAAATAAAAATTTTCAATGTTCATTTCTCCACATTTTATCATGGATAGATTAATATATTAATTTGACCATTATAAAAGAAAAACTTGCTTCTACTGGTAAAAGCCTGCTATGATGAAATTTCGGCATTTGGTTAACAAATATTAGTTTATTCGTTTAAAATTATTGCTTGTTTTCGATACAACCTTTTGGTGACAGTTTTTTTTTTTCAATACGACCTTTGGATCGTATTTTTTCGATACGACCTTTGGATCGTATTTTTTCGATACCTTTGGATCGTATTTTTTGATACGACCTTTGGATCGTATTTTTTCGATATGACCTTTGGATCGTATTTTTTCGATATGACCTTTGGATCGTATTTTTTCGATATGACCTTTGGATCGTATTTTTTCGATACCTTTGGGTCGTATCCCAAAATAAGCAATAATTTTAAACAAATAAAATGGAATAATAGTAAGAAAAAACAAATAAACAATAATTTTTTAGCAGATTCACAAAAAAGGATTAGGAAATAACCGGAGTAATACGGCCACCATCACAACCACTGTTACCAAGATACCATGTACAATCAATGACATTTTGTGGGGATAAGATGACAGTTTTTTTAGTCTTCTTCCTATAATGAGCTTCAAGTCCGGCAAGTGAAGCAAAAGCATAGCAACTACCGCACAATCCCTATAAAATTATTTTTATTTTTCATCTCAAAATCTTTAATTATTATATTAATCTACTAATTATGATAATACAGATGTCAATTATAATATTCAATGCAAGCAATTGCAATGTGGTGACATCATTGTATTGCATACATCTCAGCTAAAACACTCCCAAATACAATGTGCTATGATCAACAATGATTCATTTGGCATACTTGCTTTTTGCAGTTATAATCAACCGGTAAGAACCTTTATGAAGATTTTGAATTTGAATTATGAATGAATTTGATTTTGAATTTGAAAAATGAATTTTTGAATTAGGGCACTTTACTAATTGGAAATAATTTAGCATAAATTTAAGAAGATGAAGTTACGTGGAAGTCATACTTGTTCTCGAACAGGTGTAAGGTAGCCTTTTTTTCTCCAATCAACTGAACGTGGCAACTTTTCCTTCTTGTTGTACTGATAATATCCAGCCGGAATCTGGTTGGTTTGTCTTCTTCCACGTGTATAGGTTTGATTGGACGATAGAAGTCCATTCAATTTTTTGAATTCATCATCGGTCTAGAAATGAACCAAAATAAATTAATTTCCGGCAAAACAATCCGGATTATTGGTGGATGTATTGCTTTAAGAGATTTTATTCACTTGTTTTATTGAAATATATATTCGTATACCATTAGGCTTCACTTACTAAATCAGCCAATTTATTCAAGCCTGTTCGATAAGAAACTAGGCCCTTTTTATATTGCTTGTTTATCTTCTCCGTCAACAATTCATTGCTTTCAAATATTGCCATTCTTAATTTTGTTTCATTCGAACTATAATGTCTTCCTGTAAATCCCACAAATTATTTTACTGTTATGAATGAAATTTTCGGTTTCACAAATGGAAATTTGAAATTGAAAAGGAAAGTAGCACAGAGTAAAGTTACATTCCTGAAACGGTCAAGTATAAATGACAAAAATTTGTACCGTTAACGGTTAGATATTTGTTAAATTTGGTTTCTAATTTTCGCATCGCCTGCAGTTCCCCTTGATCTTCCATTTTTTTCAAAAAACCTTGCACAGCAGTTGATTGCCTGTTAAAAATTGCAGTATATTTTTGAGTGAAAACCGTTTGTAGCAATTTATAAGTAAAAAACTTAAAACAATTTCTTATCTTATATTTAAAAATTAAAAAAAAGAATCAATTATAGAAATAATTTAAATTCAAATAAAAGCGGCTAAGAATTATTTTCTTGTACCAGTGAAATAATGATACTTAAATATATGAATTCATCCAACAGATTTCTCATACTTCTAAATTCCGAAAACTTTTTGGATTTCAACAAAAAAAAAAATGTTTAATTCATTTTTAAAATCATCTCAAAATAATTGTACAAAATAATAAATTAAGCTTACGCTATTAGTTGTACTGATTGTGATAGGTCTAAATTGCTGAATTTATTTCTCTATTTTATGTAAAAGATTACTTATATCTTGCAGTTAACCTCTATTAAACATCCGTAAATCTTCTTAAAATAGTTTTAAGTAAGTTACGGTAAGATAGATCGCAGTAATCTGTTTCCATAATTTTGTGATATTAAAAGAAAATGGTATTCATGAATCGAAGTATTCATTATTGTTCTTTAATCAAATTAATTGAATATTCAAATTTTATACTTTTCATACTTCCATAACCTAAAATTTTTTATGTATGGCTGTTTTGGTGTGCTCATAAAAAAAGTGTGGAAAAAGGGAAATGCAAATAGAAACAAAGTTATTCCTAAATTATATTATTATACGCTTCAGATGCTTTATCCGATCGATGCAAATGGAATATGACAGTATGAATCAAATGATCCTCAATGAAGTACTGTTGAACTCACCCTTCTGATCCTGAAAATACGGTAATTCGTCAATTTCTAAGTTTATCTTTTGTATAATAAATTCGGATAAAAAGTGTTTTTAATTAATAGCAATTCCATACATTACAAAATTTGAAATTTGAAATAAAATAAAAAATAAAAAAAAGGAACCATCGCCGTATTCTTTCAATGCATTTTTAAAATCAGATTTAAGTTTTCTCACATCGCCTGCTTTGTAATCTTCATCAAGTTTCTCTAAGACTTCTTTCAGTTGTTGCACTTCGCTGAAAATTGTTTTATTCGCAGCTTATCAAAGTGTTGATTTTTCTTTTGTGTTATAATTAAATTAATCCCGAACTATCGGTTCTTTTGGTGATCTCTTAATGTCATCATACATGCAGGTAGTGCCACCTGCATTTTATGCATGCATTTTGTTTGTGGAATGTGCAAAACTATGTGAAATGTATGGATGTGTTTTAGTTGATTTCTTACGAATAAATAATAACAAATTCCGCAAATTATATTTCTCAATATTATAAGCCAAAGTAAGAAATGGCCAAATTTTAGCCAAAATAACTGTAGCATCCGAGAAAAATTGTCCAATTTCATAAGAAATTGTTATCATTAGCAATGGATAAAGGAAGCTACTGAAAATTCACCTGCTAAGTGCGATAACAAAATCGGCCAAGAAGGTAAATACCGCCAGTGATGCAATTGTCCGTAGCATCACGTCGTTTGCGTTTTTCCGAATACTGCAGGACCGTTATTCGTTCTCCTTAAATGGTGACAGAAGTTTGTTGATACAGCTTAATCGTTAACTAAATTCAATGCTCCTGCTGAGGATTTTATTTGAAATTTGAATTTGGTTTTGATAAATTGTGTTTGTTCAGTGGAACGTACTAAAGGTCGACTGTAAAAACAATCAAATAATACTGAAGAAAACGATGACGCGATTGAAAATTTTATTAAAAATATATATATAAAAATTCTGGCGTTGAAAAAATTGAAAAATAAAAATTCATCGGATTACAGGAAAAAGGAGGAAATACTCAAATTAATTAAACTCAAAAAATTTTCAACCAAGGAATTAATTTCTTCCATAACCAATTTGAATAGTAAAATTGGCTGATATGAATTGATAATGATAATTGATTAGCATCTTTTACCTATTTTTGTAAAAATTTCTTTTGGAAATATCTCCAAACCTTTTTTTGTTAAAATAATTTAAAAAAATTCTGTTTAAA
The DNA here is from genome assembly GCF_000183805.2 of Loa loa. Classification (NCBI taxonomy): domain Eukaryota; kingdom Metazoa; phylum Nematoda; class Chromadorea; order Rhabditida; family Onchocercidae; genus Loa; species Loa loa. The sequence goes on from NW_018108249.1 coordinate 236,761, forward strand.
ATTTAAATTAGTATAATAGATCTTTCAAGGATAAAGTAAGTTATATGAAATATAACAGTTTGTTACTTTTTTCCTTACAATTTAATAGAATGCAAAATTTACTTACTTTATTTTCCCAAATTGTTTTAAACTTTTATTTTGGTATCAGTAAATTATAACTGTATGATTAATAATTAATAAAATGTGCACACCTTTACGTTCCCAGTAGTAATTTAATCATATTTGCATAAGTGTGAGTCATCAATTTACTTTAATTACATCTTTTTTCCAGGTAAACTTATTAGTCATCATATGCAATTGATCATGGTAATGTAGTAAAATGAGCAATATTTGCTTTTATTTTAGCAAAAATATGAAATTATTTGGATGGTTGCAATTATTTTTTCACATTTAAATTGCTTTCATCGTTTTTTTGATATCGTTTTCTTCAAATACATTATGAAAAAATGAACAGATGTTAAAGTAACTTAAAGTAACTTGTTAAAGTAACTTACCTTAACTTTCTCACCTTACCCTAAACTAAAATGACGGTCATTTAAAAAGTATGCATAAAATTAATGTTCTAAAGGATAACTCTATTAATAATTAAGCATTTCTCACTGTCATTTGTTACAGTAACTTACCTTAACTTTCTTACCTTACCCTAAACTAAAATGACGGTCATTTAAAAAGTATGTATAAAATTAATGTTCTAAAGGATAACTCGATTAATAATTAAGCATTTCTCATTGTTTCATTTGTTTCTTTGTTTTTTTTTCATAATTTCTAAATTAATTTACAATATTTCCTTCTCATACCTTTAATATTTTCATGATAATTTCGATTATAATAGATTTTCTCTTTGAAATTCCATCCAATATACCAGTTGCTTTATTATACTTTCAACAATCAGTAACCTTAGAATAATTATTTTTACCTCACAAATCAGATATTACCTTATTCGCCACCTGCTAAAGCTAATCCTCAGTTTCTTTTTTTTTTTCCACACATTTATTTTGATAGATTTTAAGATTGCAAAGAGTGTGCTCACAATTATCTTAAGTAATAAGAAGATATATGCCACATTAATTTGCTATTATTATCGAAATATTCTCGTTCCTTTAATATTCTCTAAATTGTTGTAAGAAAGAAAGAAAGAGTAAGGTCAAATGATTAATGATGGTCCCTGTTTCCTTTTTTTTTCTCTTACTCTTATATTTTTTTTTCTCCCTCCATTTTTAAAGGTAATAATCATTTAGGGATAGGTATGTACCGCATTATCCATAGGATGATTAATTCATTTCTTAAGTGCATCTGTTGACTTTTGAAATCGGTCATCTGAAATGCAAATTAACCGAAATAACCAAATTATCCATGAAAATTGTTCACCTTTTGTTTTAGATTAAGCCCGTTGAAATCATTGACATTGATATTGAATCTTTCCCCTTTTTTATCCTTTCATTTATCGAATATTAATGGTATAAATTATTATGAAATGCATTACAGGTTAATATATTTTTTGTGGGTAAGAATTGACAATCATATGAAAGGAATTGCTTTGGATACGTGTGATACGTGATTTTTTTCTAATACGTCAGTTTAATACGTGATTTTTTCTAACATGCCAGTTTAATACGTGATTTTTTTCTAACATAACAGTTTGCTACGTGATTTTTTCCAACACGTATCCATTTTTAGCACATCATTTAAGTTAGTTTAATACGTGATTTTTTTCTAACATGTCAGTTTAATACGTGATTTTTTTCTAACACTTCAGTTTAATATGTGATTTTTTTTCCAACACGTCAGTTTAATACGTGATTTTCTTCTAACGTGTCAGTTTGATACGTGATCTTTTTCTAACACTTCAGTTTAATACGTGATTTTTTCTAACACGTCATTTTTAGCACATCATTTAATACGTCATTTTTTTTTTTGAGCCAGAAATGAAAATTATCGGTATGTATGAATTTAGCGAAAAATGAAAAGTTGTGTAAAGAGATGTCACACTTGAAATGTCACACTAAGAATGAAAATGACTTCACAGATGAAATAAACTTACAAATGAGTAATCAGATGTTGGCATTAATTATAAAATGTATACATAATTACTGAACTGGCACTTTTAACTTTTTTCACTTCATTATGTAATTAGTCTAATTGTATGTTTAGTTTGGCTCATTTATTTTTCGTTAATATTCAAATTTTATAGAATGATTAGAATTAATTGATTTTAGTTAGGTCAAAATATTCATATCAACAAAAATGGATAACCATTAATATTATGAGTGATGCGAAAATTATGAAATTTTGGTAAATTAAGAATTTCATTCTACTTAAAAGATTAATGCTAATTTTTTAAATTTGAATTAAAATTTTATTAATTTGATTGCAAAGGAATATTTTTTGTTGGCGCATACCTGCTATATGTTAATTTTTAGAAATTAAAGACAATTTCTGGATTTCACTTTACGATATTATAATGATATTAAGTATGAAAGTATTACCTGTGATTGAATTTATCAAAAATGTGACTATTCTCAAGAAAATCCTTGTTCTTGAAAATAGCAAAAGAGAAAAATGTCATCGTTCATAATTTACATTCATATAGCATCGTAGAAATGACCCAGTAAAATCCAGTAATTATCATCAAATAACAACTGACCATCTCACAAAAGAGCGTTAATCACCTGACGACTTGCATAATCTCCTGAGTAAACTTCGGTCTTCTTTTCATATTGGTAGATAAGGATGGAAATGTATAAGTGTTATATGATAATAACCAACAGTAAAAAAAAAAAAAA